>NC_084505.1:0-82500 GCF_024500385.1 Phyllopteryx taeniolatus | reverse complement strand
GGTGAAAGCTGCAGCTGGCTACTAGTGTGGGTTGAATGGGTGGAAACATTGGGGAGATGAAACACCAGTATTTAGAGGGTAATAACCCATCAGCAACATTCATTCATTCATTCATTTTCCGTACCGCTTATCCTTACAAGGGTTGCGAGCGTGCTGTAGCCTAACCCAGCTAACGCTGGGCGAGAGGCAGGGTAAACCCCGAACTGGTCGCCAGCCAATCGCAGGACACATGAACAAACAACCATTTGAGAGAAAACGAACTATGAACTAGTTCATTTTTGGAACGTGAACTGAACTTTTTTTTTTTTTTTTTTTTTAACTAATTTGTGTCGGCATTCCTTACATACAGGGTGCTTAAAGGTTTTGCTCAGTGTAGTCACTGTGTGACATATCGCCAGTATACTACCATCTGATCTGTAAGTGGGTATACTTTGACTCATGTCGGTGAAAAACGTGGCAAATGTGGTCAGAGAGGAATAACGGGTAAAATGGGTTATGGACTCAAACAAGAGGGTTTCAGAGGACAGTCGAGTAATAAAATATTTGATAGCTGCAGCCCTACTACATTCAACTCCTCATTATGTTGTCATATTTTTGTTGTTTAATATAACCCTGCTTCGAACCCCTGTGCGATAAACCTGCAAAAAGTTGCTCCTCCAATGAACAAATGATTAGAAAAATCAAAAGAAAAAAAATATTTCAAGCCTTGCTTAAGTGGTGACTAATGCAAATAATACTTTTTAAAAATTAAAACAAAAAACGTCCAACATTATTGTTGGGAAGGAACATTTTGATGAATGCAGTACTGAACCTATTTTAAGGGGGAGGCTATTGTTACAACGAGAACAAAGATGAATGCATAAGTAATGAAGGCCCTTCCCCAAAAATACAAGTCTAATCAGCACAATCGCAATTTTAATCCACGTTTGTCAAAATGCATATTGCAAATTGACGTTTCTTTTATACGGTTTTGTCAAGGAACTGGCGATTGGACATTATAACCCATTATGTGACCTATAAGGGGCAGCGGCTCGGACCTCAACGTGCTGCTGCTCATAATGGTTGACGTCGTCTCTTCTCCAAACAAGCATCGCAACTTCAACTTTAAAACAAGCAGAAAGCCAGTTTTAACAAAAATGAATACTCGATGCACACCAGAATAAGAGTAATTGCAATCAAAAATCTAAAGCATCGTTACAAAATATTACACCGGGTGCTACATGCTACTGCATTAAATGGAAGCAGGCTAGCGGTATTGTTTCACTAATAAGAAACTATTAAGTCACAACGGCTTGATGCGGTTGGTTTTGCAGCTAACTCGAAGACATGGTCTTTAACGGGCGCTACAATTTAAAGTGACAAACTTATTTGGTAGTTTGATTATACTACTACTACGGCATCGGGCAAAAGATATAAGCCTTGGCGGTTCCCTCGTGAAACGCGATGTAAAACTACTTCGTCCCTCATGGGTTACCGTTAGCTCATTGGTAGCCAAGGCTATCACAGTAGCTGTATAAGCATGTGCAAAGCATAGCATTAGCACTGGACATGCAGATGCCCTAAACCTCCGATGCGTTCATGTTGAAATGGTTAACATACCATTAGAAAGGTTCAGTAATGCGGCGTCCTGCGTAGTTCTGACTTCCAATCGCAGAGGTTGCTGTTCTGAGTGTCGTTGTATATCTCCATTTGCGTCTCCGATGGACAGGAGCCGTACGCCGGGAAACACTGAGACCGCCATTTTCAATCTGGAAGTGCAGACAGATCGGTGGCGCATTCTTCGCCACAGATTAGCGGATACATAAACACTGCAACAGCGCCCTCTCTTGGATTTTATAGGATAATACGTAAACATATCATACACAAACTCAACTTGGCATCTAAAATCTAATTTATTTTGAGCATAAAATCATGAAGAGTAATCAAAAGTATACAATGAAACACTTGAATCTAGATTTATTCAAATCCCACCCTTTCTCCATATTCTGTTAATTTATACCTATATAGCTATGAGGCTTCCATGATAATAACACTATAATAATCCATCCATTAATCTATCCAAAACCGGAACTACAAGGTTAGCTCATGACAGGTAGTTACAGTTCAATATCACACTGAAATTTCCAACTTCAGAACTGTCAATATAAACCTATTCTTTTAACCTATATAAATAAATATACTAAATGATACTCCAATTAATAATTAAATTGATCTCAAAACTGGCCTCGCCTGTGTGGAGTTTGCATGTTCTCCCCGTGCCTGTGTGGGTTTTCTCCAGGCACTCCGGTTTCCTCCCACATCCCAAAAACATGCGTGGTAGGTTGATTGAGGACTCTAAATTTCCCGTAGGTGTGAATGTGAGTGCGAATGGTTGTTTGTTTATATGTGCCCTGCGATTGGCTGACAACCAGTTCAGGGTTTACCCTGCCTCCTGCCCGATGATAGCTGGGATGGGCTCCAGCTCTCCCGCGACCCTTGTGAGGATAAGCGGCTCAGAAAATGGATGGATCTCATATCCATTCTACAATGTTATCAGAAATATAAACAGAATTCTATTTTCTCCCCATACAGAACTGGTGTGATTTTTGACAAGTAACCATTATGGCTCAACATCAGCTCAAAGAGCTTTACTTTCATTTGGGCCTTAACTACAAACACATTCTCCACGCGCTGAGCTCCAAACACAGGACTGTTCTTAGTTTGAGGTCCCTCAAACGAATTCTGAAGAAGCATGGATTGTTCTGCCAATTCTATTATGACCACACAGAGACAGTTGTGGACTTTGTCAGGGAGGACCTACAAGGCTCAGGAGCTTTGCATGGCTACAGGTGGATGCACACACAATACAAAGATGGGACTGCATGTACTTAAGGAAGGTGTACCCCTGCTCCTCTCCGCGATTGTCCTAGAGGGCACTGAATTTAGAAGGAGAATAAGACTGCACAGACAAGCAAAGTTTGCCAAGGGGCCAAGTTTTGTCTGGCATGTTGAGTCACATGACGAATTAAAGCCATTTGGCATATGTATCAATAGAGCCATCGACGGTTTTTCAAGGCAAATTCTGTGACTGAATGCATACCATACAAGCACTGATCCAAAAGTCATCAGTGCTTACTTTCGTGAAACCATTAAGGAATTAGGTGGATGTCCGTGCATCGTGAGATCTGACATGGGGACAGAAAACAGTTCCATCCGAGATATGCAGCATTTAATTCATGGGACCCAAAATGATGTTCATGCTGGCGGAGAGCTTTGTTGTTGGGAGAAGCACATTTAATCAGAGAATTGAGAGTTTGTGGGGTTAGCCATGGCCCAATGGTTAAGATCATCGCATGCCACCGTGGGCTCATAGGTTAAAGACCCCGACTGGACCATCCACCAACATCTCCCGGACAAACAGCTGTGGTGTCCTTGAGCAAGACAACGATACCCCAAACTGCTCCCCGGGCACTTAAGTTGCCCCCTGCTCCAGTGTGTTCCACTAACAAGTGTGTGCGTGTGTGTGTGTGTGTGTTCACTGTGATGGGTAAAATGCATAGAACAAATTTTGTGTGCATTCATGTTCATGACAGTAAAGATGATTCTTCTTCTTTCTACGTCGAGAGTGTGTGGAACTCTGGCTGGACCTCTTCCACATTTAAAGATGAAGGAAATTTTGATGGAGATCTACTGGACAACAACATCGTTTTGTTTTGCTTCCTTGGTTTAATACAGGCAAGTAGGAACATTTCACAGGCATTTTGCATGTGTTTACTCCATGTTGGCCATCCTCCATTTTTTATCCCAGGAGCAAGACTGAAAAAGGTTAAATATGGTTCTGAAAAGGGTTCAATATGTTTGCAAATGGGCAATGCCATTTGCAAACATATTGAACCTTTTGCCCCCTCGCCATCAAAATAATATTAAACATTGTGTCATGAACGGAACAGAGGATATGAGACAGACACGAGGTTATATACAAGGGGTAATTAGGGTGAACGAGGCACAGGTGATGAAGATGCTCACATGAGCAGGTGTGTGTGAAACAGGGGGGGGAAGACAAAACCCGGAACACACACACATATGACAGTACCCCCACCTTAACGGCCGGCCCCAGACGGCCCTGGGGCCCCTGGATGCGCAACGTGGAAGTCCTGAATGAGCGAATCATCCACGATAAACGCAGACGGTACCCAGGAACGCTCCTCAGGCCCATAGCCCTCCCAGTCCACCAGATATTGAAACCCCCTGCCCCTCCGACGAGATGACAACAGCCGCTTCACAGAGAAGACAGGGCCCCCATCCACAAACCCGGGGGGAGGAGGGGGCCTGGAAGGCGGGACCAGAGGGGACTCCCGGGCTGGCTTGAGTAGGCTGACGTGAAAAGTAGGGTGGACCCGCATGGACCTTGGGAGCCTCAGCTTCACGGTGACAGGGTTGATTATTTTTGTGATGGGGAAGGGCCCAACGAACCTGGGAGCGAGCTTCTTGGACTCCACCCGGAGTGGAATATGTTTGGTCGAACTTTGTAGTTCGGGGCCGGTGTCCTCCGACGGTCAGCAGCGGCTTTGTAGGACCGCCCCTGGCGCAGCAGCTCGCTCCCAGGTCCTCCTACAGCGTCTCACCAAGGTTAATGCCGCTGGAACTGTGGATTCTGGGGCTATGGCAGGAAACAGAGATGGTTGGTAACCATGCACAACGTGAAAAGGCGATAGACCAGTGGATGCAGAGGGGAGGGAATTGTGGGAGAATTCGACCCAAACCAGTTTCTGAGACCAGGATCACGGCTCCCGTGAAGAGAGACATCGGAGCCCCGTCTCCAGGTCCTGGTTCAGCCTCTCGGTTTGGCCGTTGGTTTCAGGATGAAACCCGGATGACAGACTGACGGTAGCACCTATGAGTTTACAAAACTCCTTCCAAAATTGCGAAATGAATTGGGGACCCCTATCAGACACCACATTCTTGGGGAAACCATGGAACTTAAAAACCTGATTAATCATTAGCTCGGCAGTGTCTTTAGCTGAGGGGAGTTTTGGAAGTGCAATGAAGTGCGCCATCTTAGAGAACCTGTCAACAACTAAGAATGGTGGTATTGCCTTTAGAGGCCGGTAATCCTGTAACAAAGTCTACGGAAATGTCTGACCAAGGACGTTGTGGTATTGGCAGGGGTCGCAACTCCCCAGAAGGACGTTGATGAGAGGCCTTGTTAGCAGCACATACCTGGCAAGCATTGACGTAATCGCTAACATCCCTCCTAACATTAGGCCACCAAAAGCGCTGTTCGACCACTGATAGCGTCTTGGCAATGCCTGGGTGACATACCGTTCGGTTCGTGTGAGCCCAGTGGATGACTTTTCCCCTTAAGGTCGGAACCACATAAAGCCTGTTCTCGGGGCAATCTTCAGGGCTAGGAGTGTCTTTCAGAGCCCCTTCAACCGCAGTCTCAATGTCCCAAACAAAAGCGGAAATGAAGCATGACTTAGGCAAAATAGTCTTAGGGTCGGACAAAGAACTCTCCTCGGAGAAAATGCGTGACAAAGCATCTGGCTTACCATTTTTAGAACCCGGTCGGTATGATAACGTAAAATTAAATCTAGAGAAGAAAAGAGCCCATCTAGCCTGCCTCGCATTTAATCTTTTGGCAGTTTTAATATATTCAAGGTTCTTGTGATCTGTCCATACTAAAAACGGAGTATGTGCCCCCTCAAGCCAGTGCCTCCACTCCATCAAAGCCACCTTGACTGCCAACAGTTCACGGTCGCCAATGTCATAATTTTTTCCAGCTGGGGTCAATTTTTTGGAGAGAAACGCACAAGGATGTAACTTCTCATCCTTGAGAGACTTCTGGGAGAGCACTGCTCCTATTCCGGCATCAGACGCATCGACTTCTACCACAAACTGCTGTTTGAGATCTGGCAAAGTAAGGATGGGAGCGGAGGTAAAGCTCGACTTAAGTTTTTGAAAAGCTGCATGACAAAGCGGGTTCCATACAAAAGGTTTGTGTGGCGAGGTAAGATCATGCAAAGGAGAGGCTATAGAACTGAAATTCCTGATGAATTTCCTGTAGAAGTTTGCGAACCCTAAGAACCTTTGTACATCTTTGCGTGACGTGGGAGTAGGCCAATTAATAACGGCATCGACTTTGCAAGGGTCCATCTTGACTTCACCTTGAGCCAGGACGAAACCCAGAAAAGAAACGGACGCCTGGTGGAACTCACATTTCTCAGCCTTGACAGAGTTGATTCTGCAGTAACTGCTGCAAAACAGAGCGGACATGAATAATGTGAGTCTCCTCATCCGGGGAGAACATCATCTAAATAAACAAAAACATAAACATTCAACATGTCGCGCAGGACATCGTTGACAAGGTTCTGGAAAACAGCTGGAGCGTTAGTAAGCCCAAAAGGCATTACCAAATATTCATAATGTCCCATTGCTGTGTTAAATGCTGTTTTCCATTCATCCCCCTCCCTTATCCTGACTAGATGATATGCATTTCTTAAGTCCAGTTTTGTGAAAATCTTGGCTCCCTCCAGGAACTCAAAGGCGGTGGAGATGAGAGGAAGAGGGTACCTGTTTTTTACCGTGATCTCATTGAGACCCCGGTAATCGATACAGGGTCGCAGGGTCTTGTCTTTTTTGTCCACGAAGAAAAATCCTGCTCCCGCAGGGGATGAAGATGGGCGAATGATCCCGGCTGCCAGTGATTCTTCTACGTATTCCATCATGGCCTTGTGTTCCGGCCCTGAAAGAGAGAACAACCTCCCTCGTGGGGGTGTGGTTCCAGGCAGCAAGTCAATAGCACAGTCATAAGGTCTGTGGGGTGGAAGGGATTTGGCCTTGGACTTGGAAAAAACATCTTTAATATCCTGATAACAGGTGGGCACTTGAGATAAATCAGGAGAGCATAGTGTCACTTTAGGAAGAACCCGTGTAGGGTCTTCCTTAATGAAATTCAGACTCACCTCTCCCGTGCCCTGGCTACCGGCACCGGCAACTTTGACGTGACAGTTGCTCACGGAATGACCCAACTGACCGCAGTAGAAGCACCGCCCTTCCCGTTGACGTTCCTCAGAGGAGAGACGGAACCTGCCCCGTTGCATGGGCTCATCCGTGGTGACGCTAGCCAGTGGATTGAGACTGGCAGCAGGGAATCTGCCTTGGTTTGGCTTGTCACCGAGGCTCGTCCTCCAAGTGCGCGGTGAAGCATCCCTCCGCCGATCTCCATCCAGCTCGCGATCCAAAAGCCTTCTGTCGATCTTGAGGGCGAGAGCGATGAGAGTGTCCAAGTCGGGTGGCAGGTCTAGCGGGACTAAATGATCCTTGACGGCGGGGGATAGTCCTTGAAAAAAGGCATCGAGTAGCGCCCGATTATTCCAATGAGTCTCAGCTGCTAGAATGCGAAACTCAATCGCGTAATCTGACACCCTGCGCTTGCCTTGTTGTAAGGTGACAAGGGAGCGAGCTGCCTCACGATCAGGAGTGGAAAATTGAAAAATTTGCTCCATAGTCTTGACGAAAAAAGCCCATGAATGACACGCGGCGGAATTGCGGCTCCATTCAGCAGTAGCCCACGCCTCCGCACGACCAGTCAGGTGGGAAATGACGAATGCGATCTTTGCCCGCTCGGTGGGGAAGGCGGCTCCCTGCAGTTCAAAGTGGAGTTCGCACTGCGTGATGAACGGCTTAATGTTCCCAGATTCTCCAGAGAACCTCTCCGGTCGAGAGAGCTGTGGGCAGACAGCAGCGGAGGTGGCAGGTGGCTGCATGGTGACTACTTCACACGGAAATACCGTGGCAGTACTGGGTGTGGTGCCCACTGGTTCCTTCTCTTGAAAAAATTTCAAAAGAAGTTCAAACTGCGAGGCCACCTGTCTCATCATATTGTCCTGATTCCTTGACAGTCCCTCTAGATGAAGGTGGAGGGCGGCAATCTGCTCATCCTGCTTCGCGAGGCGTTGACCCTGCGCTTGAAGGGCTTTGCGCACCGGGTCTGAGTCTGCTGGGTCCATGTTCTGGCCAGTTCGTTCTGTCATGAACGGAACAGAGGATATGAGACACGAGGTTATATACAAGGGGTAATTAGGGTGAACGAGGCACAGGTGATGAAGATGCTCACATGAGCAGGTGTGTGTGAAACAGGGGGGGAAGACAAAACCCGGAACACACACACATATGACACATTGGTAAGGAGCAATTTCGAGAGGTTTTCTGTGACATTAGAGAATAATTCTATTTACAATGCAGTCTCACTGGATTATATTCTTTTGGCATAGTAGGCCTTGGCAGGGATGCGCACAAACATTTTTGAGGATAGCTGGTACTCAAGCTAAAAAAAGGGCACCCATCATCAAAATTATTCATACAATTATTCATGCAATTAAGAGAAATAGAATGTATGTTTATATTTGTTTATATGTACATATTTATTTATGGCACGGTGGACGACTGGTTAGAGCATCTGCCTCACAGTTCTGAGGGCCGGGGTTCAATCGCCGGCTCCGCCTGTGTGGAGTTTGCATGTTCTCCCCGTGCCTGCATGGGTTTTCTCCGGGCACTCCGGTTTCCTCCCACATCCCAAAAACATGCATCGTAGGTTAATTGACAACTCTAAATTGCCCATAGGTGTGAATGTGAGTGTTTATGGTTGTTTGTTTGTATGTGCCCTGCGATGGGCTGGCGACCAGTTCAGGGTGTACCCCGCCTCCTGCCCGATGATAGGTGGGATAGGCTCCAGCAGGCCCACGACCCTAGTGAGGAGAAGCGGCTCAGAAAATGGATGAATGGATGGATGGATATTTATTTATGTTATCACAATCAAGACAGTCAATAATACATACAACTATTAAAAAAGAGGTAAAGAGAGGCTAGAGAGCATATAAAAAGTCAAGACACCCCTGTTCAAATGACAGATTTTAAAACACTGGGTAAACTTGAGGACAAAGAGGGTAATCTTTTATGTATTTATTTTAAACAGAAAAATAATGGGCTGCAGCAAAAAGGGCACTTTTTTCATCCAGGACAAAAGGATGCACTGTGTACGACTGCTGAGCACATCTGCCTCACAGTTCTGGGGACCGGGGTTCAAATCCCGGCCCCGCCTGTGTGGAGTTTGCATCTTCTCCCTGTGCCTGAATGGGTTTTCTCCGGGCACTCCGGTTTCCTCCCACATCCCAAAAACATGCGTGGTAGGTTGATTGAGGACTCTAAATTGCCCGTAGTTGTGAATGTGAATGCGAATGGTTGTTTGTTTCTATGTGTCCTGTGATTGGCTGGCGACTGGTTCAGGGTGTACCCTGCCTCCCGCCCAAAGATAGCTGGGATAGGCTCAAGCAGCCCGCGATCCTAGTGAGGATAAGCGGTAAAGAAAGAAATGGATGTAAAAAGGGCAGGTGCTTCAGCACCACCTAATGGGTATGTGTGCACGTGCCTGTGCCTTGGTCAAAAGTTGCAAATGACCCAGTTGTCAGTGATGAACTGTCAGTGTTTTCCTTCACTCTCACTTTGCCATAAGATTTCAGAAGGCATCCATCCACATTAGCAGAGTTTTGATTCTACACTTAACTGAGATGATACTTTGAAAAAAGTGTAAATTTTAAGTTCTAATGTTACATACTTCTTTTAACCAATTTGTTATGACAGTTGTTTTTGTAAACCCTGTGTGGAACAGTCATCTGATTCGTCAATCCAAGAACGAACGTATGCTGCATGGTCGGCCTCATGCAATGTTCATGGTCCCTGAGCTGTATGGCCCCCAGCAACCCTTTTTTGTGCCAAGTGGCTGAGGAGGACTTCATGAGGAGTAAAGGTGACTGCATTCACGGCAATGATGTTGCTTGTGATCCTGATGTGTTCACTCTGTGTGCACATATAATGGCACAGAACGACCTCCAAGCTCCCCTCTGGAGCCAGGTCCAGGGCTGGCTCCAGAGGGGAGCCAGGCCTGCACCCACGAGGCCATTGTGACCGTGTCTGCACCCACGAGGCCCGGCTGGGCATATCCCAAAAGGGCAACGTGGGTCCACCTTCCCATGGGCTCACCACCTGTGGGAGGGGCCAAAAAGGTCGGGTGCAATGTGAGCTGGGCCATGACTGAAGGTGGGGACCTGGGCAATCCGATCACCAGCTGCAGAAGCTGGTTCTAGGGACGTGCAATGTCACCTCTCTGGGAGGGAAAGAGCCCGAGCTGGTGTGTGAGGTCGAGAAGTTCCGACTAGATATAGTTGGGCTCACCTCCACACATGGCTTGGGCTCTGGTACCAGTCCTCTTGAGAGGGGTTGGACTCTCTTCCACTCTGGAGTTGCTCACAGTGAGAGGCGCCGAGCAGGTGTGGGTATATTTATTGCCCCCCGGCTCGGCGCCTGTACATTGAGGTTCACCCCGGTGGACCCGAGGCTAGCCTCCCTCCACCTTCGGGTGGGAGGACGGGTCCTGACTCTTGTTTTTGCCTATGCACCAAACAGTAGTTCAGAGTACCCACCCTTTTTGGAGTCCTTGGAGGGGGTGCTGGAGAGCGCTCCCGCTGGGGACTCCATCATTCTGTTGGGGGACTTCAATGCTCACATGGGCAATGACAGTGAGACCTGGAACGGCGTGACTGGGAGGAACGCCCCCCAGACCAGAACCGGTGTTCTGTTACTGGACTTCTGTGCTCATCACGAATTGTCCAAAACGAACACCATGCTCAAGCATAAGGGTGTCCATACGTCCACTTGGCACCATGACACCCTAGGTCGCAGTTCGATGATCGACTTTGTGGTTTTGTCATTGGACTTGCGGCCGCATGTCTTGGACACTTGGCAGGCCCAAACGGATTGTGAGTGTCTGCTGGGAACGTCTGGCAGAATCCCCTGTCAGAAGGAGTTTCAACTCCTACCTCTGGCAGAACCTCACCCATGTCCCGGGGGAGGCGGGGGACATTGAGCCCGAGTGGACCATGTTTTGCGCCTCCATTGCTGAGGCAGCCTGACCGGAGCTGTGGCCGTATGGTGATCGGTGCCTGACATGGCGGCAAACCCCGAACCCGTTGGTGGACACCAGTGGTGATGAATGCCGTCAAGCTAAAGAAGGAGTCCTATCTGGCCTTTTGGGCCTGTGGGACTCCTGAGGCAACTGATGGGTACCGGCTGGCCAAGCGGAATGCAGCTTTGGTGGTCACTGAGGCAAAAACTTGGGTATGGGAGGAGTTCGGTTAGGCCATGGAAAACGACTTCCAGACGGCTTCGAGGAAATTCTGGTCCACTGTTGGATTTATCTTACCCAACATTATAAAAAATAGACACAAAAGGAATGAAGACGCTGGTTTATTTTTCTCATGAGGAGGGCGTATGGGAGATTGTTCAGATCACAGCCTCTCAACACGCTCTAAACAATCCCCCCCCTCGCTCCTGCATTTATTTGAAATAGGAGGGATTTACAAATCATAATGTTCTAAGCAATAAGACACAACACAAAATATTTGATAATAAGAGGGTTTTTCCCAGACATAGTATTCTAAACAATAAGACACGACACATGATATTTGATAATAAGAGGGTTTTTCCCAGACATAGTATTCTAAGCAATAAGACACAACACAAAATATTGGACCAACACTTGTCCCGACCCGACCACATCCGATCACGTCCTTGGTCCAGGCGCCCTTCCATCGGATGATGCTGAGTCATCTTTTCGAAGGCGAGACATCTAAAATCGTCCATAATACTAATGCAAGCTAAGCAAATAAATGATAACTTCTAGAATATATTTGACATTTCCCTCCTGTTTATCATGTATTTGCACAAATTCTCATATCATCTTACAGTCACTTCATTTCGATTTTTAATTGTAGAATCATTTTTATGAAACAAATACATTTACACTCAAGTAAACTTGTAATACATGAATGTTGTAGTTTAAACATCGTAATCACCTGGATCAGGAAACAAATCAGGTAAAACATCATCATCATCATCGTCATTATTATCAACCTCCAATAAAGGATAAATCTGCTCCATACGGTTCCATGTGGGTTATGGCTGTGGTGATTAATTTACTGATTAATGCCCGAATGCATGGGATACAACAACATCCACAAAATGTCAGAATGGCTGCAAAAACAGCAATTGATATCAATATTGGTGAAATTAGGGTTTTATATTTACCAAAAACGTCCATTCAGCTGTTTCACAAGGAGTGTTGATTGAGGGTCCGTAGACCATCGATGGCTCTGGTCAAGCTGCCATCTGAAGCAGTATTGTTTGTTCTCCAAACATACCGCAAACACCTCCCTCTCTTGCGAGGAGCATGTCGACAGCTATGCGGTCTTTGGAACGTCCTTGAGCTGCTCGTGCACAGCTTCCAACCCACTCTGAGTCCAATTTCCTAATCTCTGTACATTGAAGTGAATATAGTTTATCCCATCAACATTTTTATTAATCGTACACCAACAGCATATGAAGTATTCAAATCCTCCTGCAACTTGGTCAGCTAATTTGTATTGATTAGGAACCCCACGAGGAACACCATGTATGTTTTATGTTGGATAATTTTGCCTCTGCCAGGATAAATCTCTTTTTTGTCAAGTATGTCCAAAACACACAAGGAATTTGTCTCCGGTAGTTGGAGCCGCTCTAGTACAACAGACAGTCAATTTACAGAACACTTTGGAGACATAAAGACATTGACAAAAAATAATTGTGCAAATAGCACTTAGAGCAGTTTGAATGACTAATATCGCAATAGTCCGGTGCAAAGATCATTGTGCAAAGGGCGCTGAGACTTCAAGGAGTGTATGCGGTTTAAAGTGACGAGTAGTGCGATAATCTGGGACAATGGTTGTGCAAATGTTACAGATGCTCCTCAATCAGTGTGCAAATGGAATAATACAATCTTGTGATAATTATGCCGGAACTATGCGCAACAAAGGCCTGGGACCCATGCAAACAACACAATCTTTTCTCGCTACATTTGCTGCTTGTTCCATCAATAGTAACCAATTGTTATTTTGTCCTGAAACTCCTGTGACAACAAGGAACCAATCATCAGTAGTTATGTTGTTAACCATTAAAATTTGTCTACCTTTCTTTGAAGTTTTCAATGGCATTTTTGGTTTAACACGGTTCCTATAACACAATACTACTTGGAAGTGGGGATCTTTTCCACCAGAATAGGCCCACAAGCTCACTATCAAACACATTGGGTGACTTGATTTGTATTTCAATATTAAACTATGGGCCGTCAGGCTGTACCCCGCCTCCTGCCCGATGACAGCTGGGATTGGCTCCAGCACGCCTGCGACCCTAGTGAGGAGAAGCGGCTCAGAAAATGGATGGATGGATAAACTTCTTTCTTTGTTCTTTTGCTGTTCTTTTTGACCAACTGGACCAATCATAACCTGTTTCACCAATAAGGTGTTTCCATTCAAAACCTATAGTTGCATACCAGTCATATCTAAATCCCCAATTCTGCCCATTCTCTTGAGCATCATTGGTGAGAGCCGCATATGGAATTATGATTAAAGCAGCTTGATTTTGGGGGCACAAAATATTAAACCGTTTTGCCGCATTTGGAGGCCATGCCCACAATTTTGATCATCAGCTGTACTCCTTTTGATACGAGTTAATGATTCAAAAAATATTTTTTTATTATTATTGGGTTCGTCATATTGGTCCAGTTGGTAGGTGATTTTCTATCTAAAAAATGGGTTTTATCATTGAGGGTGGGACGTCCCATGTACCACAAAAACAAAACCAACATCTTAGTAGCCAAAGTTGCTACGTAACAACTTATCGAATCTCATAACCAACGTGGGTGTGCCTTTCTGCTGAGTTCTCACTAAAAGGGTTGGTGTCTTTTTTCTTCACTGACCAGCAAGCGTTTTCAGAATCTACACATCTGCTCCCGCTCCGTTATCAGACTTTTGCTCACCTTCCCTATTTGAGTACTCAGCTGAAATGACTCTTACAGTGTGTTAAATGAACCCACGTGTTTCTTTCTGCTATTTTTTAGGGCTGTAAAGTGTCAATCTATCTGTGCCACCATCCCTCCGGTTGAGACGTGACACAGCATGTCTCAATATAGCAGCCCATTTGAATAGGTTTTTTTTTTTTTTTTTTTTCCTGTGCTAATGTAAATTTCATTTTGTAGTTTTGCACTTTGTTTTTCCCAATAATTGCGTTCTTGTTGTGGAATACTCATATTGGCTATCAGTATAGATTGTACCATCTTTATTTATCATTAGTTTGCATGCCTCGATTAATGCTACTAATTCAGCAGCTTGTTCAGCCAATTCCTGTCAATCATGCTGCGTGCCTTCATCAAGTAAGGGTATTAGTGTGGCTGGATTTAAGGTTGTGCATCGCTCAACAGTGAAATGTGGTTGTGATAGCAAGATGGCAATGCAAGATAAATGTCTTGCAGGTGATTTGCAATAGGAGAGCAGACACTGTATGTGGGACCTTTAGGGTGAACTGCTCTCTAGTTGAAAAATAAGCTATTGGTCTTAGCTTATCACCGTATTGTTGTGTAAGTACGGAGGTCATGCAATAGCTTTTACAATCTACCATTTGAATGAATGTTTTATCATTAAATTTGGAAGGCCTAGCGCAGCACTGGACACCAAATGTTGTTTAATGTCACAGAAGGCCTTTTCTGCCTCTGTACTCCATTAAACAGGTGATGTAATTTTAAGGTTGTTTTCATACATTAATTTTGACAATGGTGCAACAATTTCTGCATAGTTTGGAATCCATGCTCTACAATAATTTGTCAGACCTAAAAATGATTATTATATGTTTCTTCGTCTGTGGTTTAGGATTTTTAAGACTATAGCTCTCCTGTCTTCTAATATAGTCTTTCCTCCTATACTTAAATTATGGCCTAGATATTTAACTTGTCTTTTACATCATTGCAATTTATTTTTGTTAACTTTATGTCCCTCTTCTGTTAGATGATGCAGTAAGGTCAATGAATCTTTGCATGTGTCTTCATCTGTAGATGCCAGAAGACATGCGTGTTGTGAATTAACTTGTGAATAAATAGTTGGACTTTCACAGTAACCTTGCGATAATCTAGTAAATGTATATATATATTTTTTTTTTTTCTCAAATGTGAATGCAAACCAAAATTGACTGTTATTTTCTATTGGTACTGAAAAGAATGCATTACTGCATTAATGCATTAATGTCCACTACTGTAAACACAGTAGCGTCTGGTCTTAATGAATTTAACAATGTGCGTGGGTTTGGTACGCATGCTCTGTATTACTGCAGCTCATCACATTCTTTTTTATCTTCTATTTTTGTGATAAGCTGCAAGGCTGCAGACAACAGGGCCTTTCCCACGTTTAACGGTGGCTTGTCTTTTATTTTTTATATAATTTGATTCCTGCAACGCGGCTATTTTTTGTGTATTTAACCAACCATTAAAGCCGTGTTCGGTTATCCCTGTCTCTAAATATTAAATTTTATCAGGATCCTGTTTCTTTTTTTCTTTTAAATTTAATTTAATGAACCTCCAACCTTTACACTGCAGTGTATTCCTGTTTTTTATTTTACTACTTCCTTTCCCCATTTGAAAGAATTTGGTTCAGTGTAATACTACCTAGGGTAGTCAAGAACACTGTTTTTTTTTTTTTTCAGTAGGACGGTGATTCAAATTTACTTTCTGTGGTAATTCTCACTTCAACTCTTTCGAGTGGAGAATTCTTGCCTTTGCATCCACAAAAGTCCACCGTTTACTTTCCCACTGTTTTGGTATGGAATGAAAAACCTAGTGGTTTCCCATTTCCCATTTACACTCTCATTCAAACAGTTTTCATTCACACTGGCTCGTCAGAGGACTCCGCCGTCCCATACGGAATTTAACTACGTCTGTCAACAGTTCATTAGAGGACTCCGCCATCCTATACGGAATTTAACTACGACGCCACGAAACTTTCCTAGTTTCTTTATTCATTAAACACGGAATTTAAGTACGTACAGGACTCCGGCATCCTCGCGGAATATGTCGGACTCCGCCGTCCATTACTTGCCAGTGACTAGTATTACACAAGGTTTATTAAACACAGAATTAAAGTACGTACAGGACTCCGCCGTCCTCGCGGAATTTGTGGACTCCGGCGTCCTTTTTCCTAAAAATTTTTTTTTAAATTTAACTCACCAGTCGTCTTCAATCCTGTGGATTGTCGTCAACCTTCAGATCCCAGTTGAGGAGAACGAAGACCAGTCCCGTAAAGGGTCTCTTAACTGGAAGTCGGCTCCACAACTGGAATCCTCGGGTGTGTTGACATCCGGCTCAAAGGACCAATTTAATGTTGGATTTATCTTACCCAACATTATAAAAAATAGACACAAAAGGAATGAAGACGCTGGTTTCTTTTTCTCATGAGGAGGGCGTATGGGAGATTGTTCAGATCACAGCCTCTCAACACGCTCTAAACAATCCCCCCCCTCGCTCCTGCATTTATTTGAAATAGGAGGGATTTACAAATCATAATGTTCTAAGCAATAAGACACAACACAAAATATTTGATAATAAGAGGGTTTTTCCCAGACATAGTATTCTAAACAATAAGACACGACACATAATATTTGATAATAAGAGGGTTTTTCCCAGACATAGTATTCTAAGCAATAAGACACAACACAAAATATTGGACCAACACTTGTCCCGACCCGACCACATCCGATCACGTCCTTGGTCCAGGCGCCCTTCCATCGGATGATGCTGAGTCATCTTTTCGAAGGCGAGACATCTAAAATCGTCCATAATACTAATGCAAGCTAAGCAAATAAATGATAACTTCTAGAATATATTTGACATCCACCATACGGCGTCTCAGGAAGGGGTGCACTGCTTCCCCCTCCTGAGACGCTGTGTACAGTGGGGATTGGGCACTGCTGACCTCGACTCGGGACTCGGTGGGGAGAATACTTCGAAGACCTCCTCAATTCAACCGACACGCCTTCCCACGAGGAAACAGAGGCTTTGGTCTCTGAGGCGGGCTCTCCTATCTCTGGGCTTGAGGTCACCGAGATGATTAAAAAGCTCGTCGGTGGCAAGGCCCTGGGGGTGGATCAGATTTGCCCGGAGTTCCTTAAGGCTCTCGATGTTGTAGGGCTGTCCTGGTTGGCACGCCTCTGCAACATCTCGTGGACATCGGGGACAGTGCCTCTGGATTGGCAGACTGGGGTGGGTGGTCTCCCTTTTTAAGGAGGGGGACTGAAGGGTGTGTTCCAACTACAGGGGGATCACACGCCTCATTCTCCCTGGTAAGGTCTATTCAGGGGTGCTGGAGAGGAGGGTCCGTCTGGAAGTTGAATCTCAGATTCAGGAGGAGCAGTGTGGTTCTCGTCCTGGCTGTGGAACGGTGGACCTGCTCTACACCCTCGGCAGGGTCGTCAAGGCTGCATGGGAGTTCACCCAACCAGTTTACATGTGTTTTGTGGACTTGGAGAAGGCGTTCGTCCGTGTTCCTCGTGGAGTCCTGTGGGGGGTGCTTCGGAAGTATGTGGTACTGAACCCCCTGATACGGGCTGTTTCGTCCTTGTACGACCAGTGTCAGAGTTTGGTCCCCATTGCTGGCAGCAAGTCTGACTTGTTTCCGGTGAGGGTTGGACTCCGCCAAGGCTGCCCTTTGTCACCGATTCTGTCCATAACGTTTATGGACAGAATTTCTAGGTGCAGCTGAGGCTTAGATGGGGTCCGGTTTGGTGACCTCAGTATAGCATCTCTGCTTTTTGCAGATGATGTAGTTCTGTTGGCTTCATCAAGCCGTGATCGCCAATACTCACTGGAGTTTGCACCCGAGTGTGAAACGGCTGGGATGAAAATCAGCACCTCCATATCTCAGACCATGGTCCTCAGTTGGAAAAGGGTGGCGTGCCCTCTTCAGGTCGGGGATGACATCTTGCCCAAGTGGAGAAGTTTAAGTATCTTGGGGTCTTGTTCACCAGTGAATGAAGAATGGGACAGGAGATCAACAGGAGGATCGGTGCAACGTCTGCAGTGATGCGGACTTTGTATCGGTCCGTTATGGTGAAGCTAAGACGAAAGGCCAAGCTCTCAATTTACCGGTCGATCTATGTTCCTACCCTCACCTATGGTCACGACCTGTGGGTCGTGACCAAAAGAACAAGATCTCAGATACAAGCGGCTGAAATTAGTTTCCTCCGCAGGGTGTCCGGGCTCTCCCTTAGAGATAAGCGTGGTCATCCAGGAGGGGCTCAGAGTAGAGCCACTGCTCCTCCACATTGAGAGGAGCCAAATGAGGTTGCTTGGGCATCTGATTAGGATGCCTCCTGGACGCCTCTACCGGGAGGAGACCCGGGCACGACCCAAGACTACGTATCACGGTTGGCCTGGGAATGCCACGGTATCCCCCCGGAAGAGCTAGATGAAATAGCTTGGGAGATGGAAGTCTGGGCCTACCTGCTAAAGCTATCGACCCGATCAATCGATTTTTTAGCTTGAGTACCAGCTGTCCTCAATCGATACAATCGACCCGACCTCGGATAAGCAGAAGAAAATGGATGGATGGACAAACTCCAAGTCCCAGTCGATGGCTATATGGCCATGGACGACCACCTCTACTTGAGAGGGGAGCTCATTTCACTTTTAGACCTTAGTAGATAAAGGTTTAAAGGGTTTTATGCATGCCAACCAATGTAACTCTTAACTCCTAATGACATGCATGCATTTTCTCCTCTAGATGGTGCAATACCTGATTTGCCTCTGTAATTCAGCTACCAGAAAGTAAAACCCGTCATATTTTGAATCCACCTGAGCATTTAAAAAAGCAGATGGACATCCCAGATCCAGAACGTAAAAATCTAATCGGTCTAACGATATATTAAACCAGCTGAATTTAATCACCTCAATATCACAACAGGGTAGATGAGGTCTTAACTGTGATTCTGTGAGATTCTTCCAAAATATGGGAGGGTTTTACTTTCTGAACCTGGATTCTAGAGCTCTGGCTCCACCACCGAGCCTCTTCCTTATTCCTCCACTATTGAGCCTCCTCCTCATTTCACCATTTATGAGCGTCCTTTTTACTCTTGAACTGACGGCCATCTACTGATTATTCCCTGCCTCGGGATGGAATTCAGACCTTTTTAGAATTGTTCAGAAAAAAGTTATCTTGACAGGCAGCTGTCTTTTGTCATGACACTTTTTTTTTTTAGCTCTCTTTCTGTTTTTTTTTAAAATTGTTTTTATTTTTTTGTCAATGTCTTTCTGTCTCCAAAGTGTTCTGTAAATTGACTGTCTGTTGTCATACTAGAGCGGCTCCAACTACCGGAGACAAATTCCTTGTGTGTTTTGGACATACTTGGCAAATAAAGATGATTCTGATTCTGATGAAAAGTTTTGTTGTTACAGTTAATTTCACAGCATATTGCTTAATTGTATTTATTCTATAACATCATTATAACACATGTATTTGCTCAGCTATTTCCACCCAAATTAATGATTATGTTGCTGATTTATACACATTTTTGTGATCACAATATTTAGCTGTAATCCTCCATCAAGCATTGGCATGAAGTGAGTCAATCAGTCAACATGTCTATCCATCCATCCATTTTCCTCTGCTTAGCCGAGGTCGGTCGCGGGGGGAGCAGCCTCAGCAGGGAAGCGCAGACTTCCCTCTCCCCCGCCACTTGCTCCAGCTCTTCGGAGGGGTTCCAGAGGCGTTCCCAGGCCAGCCGAGAGACATACTCTCTCCAGCGGTTCCTGGGTCATCCCTGGGGTCTCCTCCCGGTGGGATGTGCCCGGAACACCTCACCAGGGAGGCGTCCGGGAGGCATCTCAATCAGATGCCCGAGCCACCTCATCTGGCTCCTCTCAATGCGGAGGAGCTGCGCCTAGAAATTCTGTCTATAAAAGTTATGAACACAGTCGGTGGCAAAGGGCAGCCTTGGCGAAGTCCAACCCTCACCGAAAACGAGTCCGACTCACTGCTGGTGATGCGGACCCAACTCTGACAGTAGTCGTACAGGGAGCGAACAGCCTGTATCAGGGTGGTCGGCACCCCATACTCCCGAAGCACCCTCCACAGGACTTCCCGAGGGACACGGTTGAAGACCTTCTCCAAGTCCACAAAACACATGTAGACTGGTTGGGCGAACTCCCATGCACCCTCGAGGACCCTGCCGAGGGTGTAGAGCTGGTCCACTGTCCACAGGACGAAAACCATACTGCTACTCCTGAATCTGAGATTCGACTTCCCGACGGACCCTCCTCTCAACATGTCAAGATCTTTAATTGGTAATGAAAACAAAATGTAAGTTTGTTTCTATAAATGTGTGTGGTAATTAAAATAAGTTTAAAGGATAAAATCAACTGCCTTCTACAGACCTGGTACCCAAACCGAATTGTATTTTGATCCTTAGGTGATCCTCAATATAAATTTCTGGGAGGACAGAGCAATGACCAACGAGTGAAACGAGGTGGTCAAATTTATGCTAATGCACGTTGCCAATTCAGACAGCAACAAGGTGACAACCTTACAGCTGTAGACTTTAAACAATATCTACATACAGTCTGTATGTGAACAGAGTGAATTTGGCAGTCTTGATACAGAAACATTTTTGCACACTTTATTTTTATATAATCAGTGTACAACAAGGCATCATGATCGACCCCAGCAACATACAGTATTACCCTGAAACCTGCTTTATGAAAATTGCATAGCACATTGCATAAAAACTTGCAATAAGCGCAGTAGAGCTGTTTTATAAAAGAAAAAAACAAAAACTTAAAATTTGCACAACAATGGTAGTTGTGTAAAACCACACCAAAAGTGCTTCCGAATTTGGCACAGAAAAAACAATGAGTGTAAATGTAATGTAAACTCAGCGTACACAATGAGTCACTCAGGTATCAATAGAAGTACAGTATATGACCCAACTTTCAGCACAAGTGTATGTAACAATGTCGTGGGATAAAAACATTTAAATAAAGTCTAATCATACCAATGTCACAATGACAACATGGGCTTGGGCAGGGACATAAACCAGCGACATGCCGATTGCAGGGCATACACATACCCTATGCGCCATGCCGCCCACAAAATACTGAAACATGTTGTATCCCAGGACCATGACTATGCTAACCCGTCTTTCATGTCGTGTCATGTCATCTGTATCTTCATTGTGCCTCCATGGTCCATTGAACCATTGGGTTGGACCATTTCGGTCTCCACCAGCAGCTCATCAACAGATACACTGCCGTATTGAAAGGCTGTATTGAACGCAGTGAAAACATTTCCCCTGTGCAGCTTAAGGTTTGTTGCTTTAAATGGATGAGATTCTTGGGTCGGAGCTGGATATTCCAATTCTAAGAGCTCCATGGGGACGGTGTCGTCGAGGGGTCATAAGTGGCATAATAAGCAAAGGCATGTCTGAAGACAATGTCCGTGTCAACAATGATAACTTCATCACCAATATTGTTTTCTGTTAAGAGTCCACCTACCACCCCCTGTCAATTTCCCTGTCCAAGGTAGGTACACTGACTGTTTCCTCCAAAGCAGGCAAACCCTCAGGAGAGGTGTCATGCGGTTCATCAAGAACATTTCCATGGACATTATCAGTAGAGTCCCTTTTGCATGACAAATAAAATCAAAATATTTTCACCTTTCGCTTTTCATACTGCTCACCTGTTGTTTTTGGCTGAAGCATTTCTTCAGAGAAATCTCGTATTGAAAATTCAAAATCACTTTACCTCCGTAGATTAGATTTTCCATTCGGAAAAAAACGTGTTTTGCCTTTTTCTATTTTATTTTTATTTTTTCTTAACCTGGATGGGGGGGCACCCGTTGAGTACATGCAATAACTAACCAAAGAACAAGATAAGAGAGGACAGAATAGGGGAGAACAGGATGTGGGAAATGAGCAAGGCAGTGCTCCTGCCGAGTGGTGTGGTGGGATTTTTTTTTAGTGTCCAAACATCTGTAAGAACCTGTGAGTTGATATGTTAGTATAACCTGTGCTGTAACCTTAGTGGTCCCAGCACAAGCGATTAAAGCCTGTAGCATGTCTATCAAACGTATTAGTGAATGAACACCATATCACATGCATGTTAGTCAACTGGCGTATGGAGTTGCTGAGCCGGCACATTGAGGAAGGGTGGGCGTGGGGTGGGCCCAACCCGGTGGGCCCAACCCCAGCCCCTGTTTCTATTAATTCTGACATTGTTATATTTTTGGGGGCCTTTAAATGCCTTGTGACTCCACCTCTTCTCCGTCTCACTTGCACAATTCTGTCCTGATTCTCTCCAAACAGGTCCATTTGATAGTTGCGGTGTTCTTTTGAGGCATTAGAATTGCCAGACATTTTTTTGCACACGCTCATCTGTATGGCCATTGTTAGATCCCTGTCTTTGTTTAATTTGAAATCAAAGTTTTAGTTTATTTGGATATAGTTGTGCTGGTTCCTTCAAACACAGCCACTTCTCTTGTGCAGTACTGATGTATTGCAATTTGGTCTTCAATTTTGGGGACGTCTTCTGTCAGCTCCTGATCTGTCATTGCATTGACAGTGTAGCAATCAACCTGAGAAAAAAAGAACATTGGTAATTAAACAAGATGTAGAAATACAGAAAGAGCTTGATCATTAATAATTTTGAAATATAATGAGTTTATAGCCTGGAGAATAAAACATATTTGTTACAGCCAGGTAGAAAAGCAATTGACAACAACGGAGCTGTTTTTTGTAATACAGCTGCTAGAAGGTTTACCAGAGTTACAACTGGCCTTGGACCAGAATGAGCTTGACATCTACTAATCAAATTTCCGACCTTTCTGTCATGGACTGCCCTGCAGTACTGTTTTGGCGCCTGGATGGCGCATTGCGCCCTCTCGTCCTCTCTCTCCCCTCTCTGTTTCAGCTTCTCCTCAAGCCACGCACTTGTCTCCAATCAACCCTCATCACCGCTTACATTTAAGCCTGCCTGTTCCCGGAAATCTTCCCCAAAGTATTGCAGCCTCTCCTAGCGGTATCACTGCCCACCATACTCAAGTAAGCTACTCAACTTCCCGTTCCCTTGTTAACTCTTGTGTCTCCTTGTTCCCTGTGTTCCTGACCCACATCATTCCTGCCAGCCCCCTGTTCTGTCCACTGCCTGCAACCTGTCCACGCCGCCGCCTGTCAACACATCCAGGACCACTTCCATAACCTTTGCACAAGAAACTGTTCATCATTTTACATCAGCCTCCGCCTGCTCTTGGGTTCAGCTACTTCCCACCCATGACAGAATACTTTGGCCACTATGGACCTTCGTAACGCCTACCACCTCATCTGTATCCAAGAGGGGGACGAGTGGAAGACCACCTTCAATACCCCTCTCGGACACTTCGAGTGTCTGGTCATGCCATTCGGTTTAACCAACGCTCCTGCAGTTTTCCAAACATGAATTACTGACGTCCTCCGTGACATGCTCAACCGGTTCGTGTATGTGTACCTCGATGACATCCTCATTTTCTCCCGCTCCCCCGAAGAACACCGCATCCATGTACGCCAAGTCCTCCATCGCCTCCTCGAGAACCGTCTATACGTCAAACCGGAAAAATGTGAATTCCACCTATCCTCAGTACATTTCCTCGGCTACATCATTGCAAAAGGACAACTACAACCGGACCCCACCAAAATCCAAGCCATCATCAGAATCAGAATCATCTTTATTTGCCATGTCCAAAAAACACACAAGGAATTTGTCTCCGGTAGTTGGAGCCGCTCTAGTACGACAACAGACAGTCAATTGACAGAGAACACATTTGAGACATAAAGACATTGACAAAAAAAACAGTCACTGAGCAATAAAGGGTTGCTATTTATCTGGTAATGGCGGTACATTTTTTTGTTTTTTTTGTTTTGACAATTGTGCAAAAAGATGCAGAGTCCCCTAGCACTTAGAGCAGTTCGAATGACTAATATTGCAATAGTCCGGTGCAATGACCATTGTGCAAATGGTGCCGAGACTTCAAGGAGTGTATGCGGTTTAAAGTGACGAGTAGTGCGATAATCTGGGACAATGTTGATTGTGCAAATGTTCCAGATACTCCTCAATCGGTGTGCAAATGGAGCAGATGCTGCTCTGGCATGGGTGGCCAGTATTGGTCAACAACAGATATGCATATACTATATATTATACACGAGTAATATATAATTGGCCCCACAGAAATGTGACAAAAAACTCAAGTCAAAAAATTGTCAGCATGTTGTAATGGAATTGTAGGTTAGGTGTTTAAGAAGTTGATTGCAAGAGGGAAGAAGCTGTTGGAATGTCTGCTAGTTCTAGTTTGCATTGATCGGTAGCGACTACCTGAGGGAAGTCCGTTGCAGTCGGAGTTTGTCCTTTTTTGTAGCAGCACCAAGCAGGCCGTGCTTTCTCAGAAGCCGCAGGAAGTACATCCTCTGCTGGGCCTTTTTGAGGATAGAGTTGATGTTAGTCTCCCACTTGAGGTCCTGAGAGACTGTAATTCCCAGGAACTTGAAGGTCTTGACGGTTGACACTGGGCAGTTGGACAGCAGGAGGGGCAGCTGTGGTGAAGGATGCCTCCTGAAGTCCACGATCATCTCTACAGTCTTGAGCGTGTTCAGTTCCAGGTTGTGTCAGCCGCAACACAGCTCCAGCCGCTCCATTCCCTGTTGATACGCAGACTCGTCATCGTCTTTGATGAGGCCGATGACTGTGGTGTCGTCTGCAAACTTCAGGAGTTTGACAGTCGGGTGCGTTGAGGTGCAGTCATTCGTGTAGAGAGAGAAGAGCAGTGGAGAGAGGACACAACCTTGGGGTGCCCCGGTGCTGGCTGTGCATTTAGATGAGGTGGTGAGCCTCACCTGCTGTGTCCTGCCCATCAGGAAGCTGTAAATCCACTGGCAGATGGACTGGAGGAGAGGAGTTCAGGTATGATGGTGTTGAACGCAGAGCTGAAGTCCACGAACAGAATCCTGGGGGGACTGACACTGCGCCGTCGAGGTGTTCTAGGATGCAGTGCAGTCCCATGTTGACTGCTTCATCCGCAGACCTGTTTGCTTGGTAGGCAAACTGCAGTGGGTCCAGCAGGGGACCTGTAACGCTCTTGAGGTGGTCCAGCACGAGGCCTTCAGGACTTCATGACCACAGATGTCAGGGCGACACGCCTGTAGTCATTCACTCCCGAGATTGCAGGTTTCTTGAGGACTGGGATGATGGTGGAGCGTTTGAAACAGAATGGTACCTCGCACAGTTCCAGAGATCTATCGAAGATCTGTGTGAAGACTGGAGGCAGGATGGGGACACAATGTCTGGGCCCGCCGCTTTGTTGAGCTTTTGTTGTTTAAAGATCTGTCTTACCTCCTGTTTGTGGATGGTCAACGAAGGAGGGGGAGTCAGAGGTGCGATGGTGGTGCGGCTGGGTAGGTGTGGGGTATGAAAGTGTATTTTTCAAATCTGCACTAGAAGGTTTTCAAGTCCTCGGCTATTCTTTAATTGTTCTCACCTTGGGGGGGGGGTTGGTTGCTTGTAATTGTTTAACGATTGTAATACATGCCAGACTGATTTAGAGTTGTTCGCAGTAAACTGTTTTTCTAACTTTGCTGCATAATTTCTCTTTGCAATGTTAATTTATTTCGTCAGCTAGTTTCTAGCACAATTTATACAAGGCCTATCCCCACTTCGATATGCGTCCTCTTTACCCTAGTGAGTTGGAAAATGTATGTTTTATATGTACCAAATATTACTTCTATTAGTTTTACGCAACCTTCACATACTTTATTGTTCCATTGTGATTACGAGCTTTTTTCCGGCCATGTTGTGCGTACTAATTGTTCCTAGCTATGTTGTGACTACTATCTTTTTTCCGGCCATTTTGTGCGGACTAGTTCTTCCCAGCTATGTTGTGACTACTAGCTGTTTTTCGATAAAGATAAGTTGAGTGCAGCTGAATGAAGATAATTGTTTTGTTTTCTTTCACTGTCTCTGTCACTTCGATATAACAAAGGGGTTTTTGTCTGGGCTTCAGTAAGGGGTGACAACTCGTAAGACTTGTACCTT
This sequence comes from Phyllopteryx taeniolatus, assembly GCF_024500385.1. Lineage (NCBI taxonomy): Eukaryota > Metazoa > Chordata > Actinopteri > Syngnathiformes > Syngnathidae > Phyllopteryx > Phyllopteryx taeniolatus. The sequence goes on along the minus strand of NC_084505.1, from coordinate 56,504 downwards.
TTCCTCTCTTTGCAAAGAAATTTTGTTCTTTTTAGTAATAAAAACCCACAAAGACAAGATTGCTTCCTCACTTATTCTGTCAGAAAAAGATTTGCCAAAACAGTTGGTGTCAGAAGTGGGATCCTAGGATTGATTGCCGATCCGGGGGACCCCGGGAGTGATTGATCATCCAGGACCAGTGCACGAATCCTGCCTCCACCCAAATAATTAAGGACGGGGGTGGGCTTCCGGGGCTCTGGGTGTCGGCTATCACCTGAGGTTCCAATCGGACCTGTTGTCCTCCAAGAAAAGAATTACGGAAAAGAACATTTTAATCCCTTGGAAATCTGAGCATTTCATATGGTGTACTGTATATGAAACAATCTTGCCTTTGTAATAAGTGCTATTTGTAATTGCTCTCCCCACATTCCATTGGTAGGGTCCGAGTCCTTACGTTCGGGTTAAAGTCTAGGTTAAGGTCCCGGATTGAAGTCCTTATGTTCGAGTTCGGTTAAAGTCCAGGTTATAAAGTCTCCAGATTCGAGTCCGATGTGGTGAGAGAGTCGAGTCCCCGTCAATTACAGGTTCAAGTCCGACAGTCAGGGGGTTGGGTCCCCAGGTTTGAGTCCAATAATCAGGTGTTTGTAAAAAAGAGAAGCGCTTCTAATGGGTACTTGGAAATGCTAAGTGGGAAGAGCAAAAAAACAAAAAAAAAAACATTCCTGATATACACATCACTTGGGTTGTTTGAGGAAGAAAAAAAAATTCAAGTTAAGGCTTTAGAAGAAATTGAGAAAAATGCCAAATGTTTGAAAATGTGGTTGACTGTTAGATTTAGATGCAAACAGGGACAGAAGCTTTCTGACTATTATTTCTAACTTCTTTAGTGTCCAACCTGGCATACATGTCATCATATGCCTCGTTTGGCCTTTGCCACCTCTACCTTTGCCCTATGTCGCATCTCAATGTATTCCTTTCGCCTATCCTTGGTCCTCTCTGTGTACCACTTCTTCTCAGCTAACCTTTTTCCTTGTATGATTTCCTGTACTATGAGGTTCCACCACCAAGTCTCCTTCTCTCCTTTCCTGCCAGAAGATACACCAAGTACTCTCCTGTGCCTGCCTCTCTGATCACCTTGGCTGTAGTGGTCCAGTCTTCTGGAAGCTCCTCCTGTCCACCGAGAGCCTGTCTCACCTCTTCCCGAAAAGCTGCACAGCACACGTCCTGTCTCAGCTTCCACCACATGGTTCTCTGCTCTGCCTTTGTCATCCTAATCTTCCTCCCCACCACCAGAGTCATCTTACACACCACCATCCTATGCTGTCTAGCCACACTCTCCCCTACCACTACCTTACAGTCGGTAACCTCCTTCAGAGTACATCGTCTGCACAAGATGTAATCCATCTGCGTGCTTCTACCTCCAATCTTGTAGGTCACCCTATGTTCCTGCCTCTTCTGGAAAAAGTGTTCAGTACAGCCATTTGCATCCTTTTTGCAAAGTCTACCACCATCTGTCCCTCTGATACTCTTACATTCTTAGCCAACTCTTTTAAAATAACTCCGACTCCATTTCTCGTCACATCTACATCATGGTAAAATAATTTAAACCCTGCCCCTAAACTTCTCGCCTTACTGCCTTTCCACCTGGTCTCCTGGACACACAATATATCAACCTTTCTCCTAATCATCATGTCAACCAACTCCCGAGATTTGAACAGTTGAATTTCCACCGGCACCCTGCAGGTTGACGCCGCCGGTGGCGGACATTGTTAACCCGGGCCACGACCAATCCGGTATGGAATTCTTTGGATGAACGCTTATATTTGTTTGGCAAAGTTTTAAGCCGGACGCCCTTCCTGACGCAACCCTCTGCATTTATCCGGGCTTGGGACCGGCCTACAGTTTGCACTGGCTTGTGCCCCCAATAGGGCTTCATTAGGTCCTGGAAAAGTAATTATGCTTAACTGACCGTGTCATTGGGATCCCTTGGACATAAAATGCTGAGGCAGATTTTATCCAACAGAAGAAAGTCCTTCGATTGCCAGACTACTCAAAACCCTTCACTCTTTATTTACATGATCTCATGTTGACACAGACACGGGCTCTCGGGGGAAAAGAAAATTACCTAGCTGGAGCTTTAATTCCATCCAAATTTTTGTAAAGTGTCTAGAGCAGGGGTGTCAAACTCATTTTTGTCACGGGTCACATCGTAGCTATGACTTACCTTGGCGGGCCGCTACGACTGTGAACCCATATAAATGAAAGATTATTTCATAGACAAATTATATACAGTATACACAACACATTGATGAATAACCAGTTTTGAAATCAGGACCCTATAAAAACATGTTTTTCAACTATTAAATTTATTTTCGAAGGGGGATTGGTAACAAAAAAAAAATGCTTGAAAATATCTCAATAGTATGACACCAGAACACAATTAGCAATTTTGATTTGCTTTCGCGGGCCACATAAAATGATGGGATGATCAGTTTGACACCTGTGGTCTATAGCATTTTTAATGTACAGTATTTACATTTAGTAATGTTTTGATTATCAGTCTCAAAGATAATGACAATATACAAACAATCCATCCATCCATCCATTTTCTATCGCTTATCCGAGATTGGGTCGCGGTAGCTTTAGTAGCTTTAGCAGGGACGCACAGACTTCCCTCTCCCCAGCCACTTCATCCAGCTCTTCCGGTGGGATCCCGAGGCATTCCCAGGCCAGCCAAGAGACGTAGTCTTTCCAGCGTGTCCTGGGTCATCCCCAGGGTCTCCTTCTGGTGGGACGTGTCCAGAACACCTCACCAGGGAGGCGTCCGGGAGGCATCCGAATCAGATGCCCCAGCCACCTCATCTGGCTCCTCTCAATGCGGAGGAGCAGCGTCTCTACTCTGAGCCCCTCCCGGATGACCGAGCTTCTCACCCTATCTCTAAGGGAGAGCCCGGATACCCTGCGGAGGAAACTCATTACGGCCGCTTGTATCCGGGATCTCGTTCTTTCGGTCATGACCCACAGCTCGTGACCCTAGGTGAGGGTAGGAATGTAGATCGACCGGTAAATTGAGAGCTTCGATTTTCGGCTTAGCTCCTTCTTTCCCACAACGGACCGATACAAAGTCCCCATCACTGCAGATGCGGCACCAATCCGCCTGTCGATCTCCCGTTCCATTCTTCCCTCACTCGTGAACAAGATCCCAAGATACTTGAACTCGTCCACTTGGGGCAGCACCTCATCCCCGATGCGGAGAGGGCACGCCACCCTTTTCCGACTGAGGACCATGGTCTCAGATTTGGAGGTACTGATTCTCATTCCAGCCGCTTTACACTCAGATGCGAACCGTTCCAGTGAGAATTGGAGATCCAGAGAAGCCAACAGAACAACATCATCTGCAAAAAGCAGAGATGCAATTCTGAGGCCACCAAACAGGACCCCCTCTATGCCTCGGCTGCGTCTAGAAATTCTGTCCATAAAAGTTATGAACAGAATTAGTAACAAAGGGCAGCCTTGGTGGAGTCCAACCCCCATCGGAAACGAGTCAGACTTATGCGGACCAAACTCTTACACCGGTCGTACAGGGACCGAACAGCCCGTATCAGGGGCTTCGATATCCCATACTCCCGAAGCACCCCCCACAGGACTCCCCAAGGGACACGGTCGAACGCCTTCTCCAAGTCCACAAAACACATGTAGAATGGTTGGGCGAACTCCCATCCACCCTTGAGGACCCTGCCGAGGGTGTAGAGCTGGTCCACTGTTCCACGGCCAGGACGAAAACCACACTGCTTCTCCTGAATCTGAGATTCGACTTCCAGACGGACCCTCCTCTCCAGCACCCCTGAATAGACCTTACCAGGGAGGCTGAGGAGTGTGATCCCCCTGTAGTTGGAACACACCCTCCGGTCCCCTTCTTAAAAAGGGAGACCACCCACTCCAGTCTGCCAATCCAGAGGCACTGTCCCCGATGTCCACGCGATGTTGCAGAGGCGTGTCAACCAGGACAGCCCTACAACATCCAGAGCCTTACGGAACTCCGGGCAAACCTGATCCACCCCCAGGGCCTTGCCACCTACGAGCTTTTTAATCACCTCGGTGACCTCAAGCCCAGAGATAGGAGAGCCAGCCTCAGAGACCAAAGCCTCTGTTTCCTCGTGGGTTTTCTCCGGGCACTCCGGTTTCCTCCCACATCCCAAAAACATGCTTGGTAGGTTAATTGACAACTCTAAATTGCCCCTTGTTGTGAATGTGAGTGTGAATGGTTGTTTGTCTGTATGTGCCCTGTGATTGGCTGGCAACCAGTTCAGGGTGTACACCGCCTCCTGCCCGATGATAGCTGGGATAGGCTCCACCATGCCCGCGACCCTAGTGAGGAGAAGCGGCTCAGAAAATGGATGGATGGATGGAAGGAAATTTTGATAAACATTGTCAATTGGTAGAAAAACCTGAATTGGTATTGGGAGATTCAGGTCACGAAGGGGGAAAAGGTGGCAATTCACAAAGTTACTGTTACACTATACGGGACTATGGTATGTAGGGGAGAAGAAACAGAAAAAGGAAAGAGAGAAAATAAGTAAGTGGTTAGATAAAAAGAGGAAGAAGGACAAATCAGAAAGACTGAGCCTTTGCTTCCTGCGTTACACTGTCTAAAAGACAGACTAGTTGTAGAAATAAAACTTCTAAAAAAAACAAAAAAAAAAACGTCCGTCTTTAAGAAATCCGCAGTCAACTCTAAAATCGCTGAAAAAGAACAAGATTTGTGTACAGTGATGAATGTACTTGCATCGGTGGGGATGATTGAACCAAAAGACGATGCCATGATTATGACTTTACAAAAGGAAAAAACAGAAAGAAAGGAGGATGAAATTGAAAAATAAAAAACCCCACCATACGCGCATGCACCACAAACTTCCTCACTATACCCAGAACTAACAGTACTTCACTTTATGAAAAGATGGATAGACAAAAACACTTCTGAAAACAGTGAGATAGAACAAATGCAGAAAACCTTGCTAAAACTGCAACAAGGCGCTGCCAGAGAAAATGTGTCAAAAAAACAAAAAACAGGCACTATTTGTCATGGCACCTCAGCTACTGTCGCAGGACCCGACATGGGCCACTTTGTGACTACAGCAGCAGACTAGAAGGGGAGTCAGAGGAGGTTTCAGGGGTCACTCCATAAGATGCTTTGCATGTGGAAAAACTGGACACGTTGCACATGTCTGTTGAGGCCCTGCTGAAGCACAAAGTAACTACAGTTGTTACGCCTGTGGATAAGAGGGACACACTGCCAACTGTTGTCCCAACCTGCTGCCCAGAAGACGTGGTGAAACAACAGGACGAGGCAGGGGAAATGTGTACGTTTTTCTGCCCCTGTACCAGTGAACCTTGCTGATCAAGTATTTATGAATGAGGTCCTGATGCATCGGACTTGTCCTGTGAACCTACTTGGAAGAGACATTTTATTGAAATGTAATGCTGCCATTGTCTGTGCAGTACACGGACTTGACATTGTGTTTCCAGATGGAACCATGCTGCCGGCCAAAGGAGATATGCGTACACGTGTCCAACAAAAAACTGTGACTCCTGTTGCTGACATCTATTGGGGACTGCTCGACACGTGTCAAATAAATAACAGCGTGCTGCAGGCATTTGCGGAGTGGAAGGTGTGGATTGTGTCCTTGGGGCCATTCCTGCCACCCCCTGACCCTCCATATTGTACATTGTTCTATGATAGAGAACACGATTTGATTTATCAACAAGAATTTTTGAAAAACTATCAGACACTCATGGTATTTTACCAACTGATAGAATAGTGGTGGGACGAGAGGGTGTTGCGGCAGTGGTTCACCTGACATCGGATTTATTGCCTTGGTTTAAAATGCCATTTTCTGCGCCTCACATTTCATTGGCACTTAAATGAGAAGGATTAAGAAATCTGTCGGCTAAACTCAATTGGACACATGATGAGAAAGAATGCTTTCTCATCATGTTAAAACAAGAATTAAGTCAAGCCATTGCATTGGCACTTCCTAACTATAAACTACCGTTTCATTTGGACATCTCTAACAAAACTCATATTGCCGCTGCAGTATTGTACCAACTAGGATGGGGCGAAAGAAAGGTACTACTACACAAGAGTGTTTTGTTAGAACCAATAGTAGCACGTGCATCTGACTGTGAGAGGTATGCAGCAGCAGCTGCGGCTCTTATCAAAAAATGCGCACGTGGGGCTTATGCACCCGCTCTGCGTACACACCACACACCCCACAACCGCTTTAATCAACTCACGACTATTTACCTTTTCAAACAAGCGAAAATAGAAAAAAATATCATTGTTAGAACAACCGCATATTCAGTTTACACCTGTCAGTACTAACATGGGTGACGGTGTAACTGAAGGAATGCATTGGTTAGAGGAAAAGGCGAGAAAACACAAAGCATGTCGTTCAGATTTATTGTCAGAACCGTTGAAGGGAGGGAGAAATTTGTTTACGGATGGTTGTTGTTATAGGAAAAACAATGGGGAACTAGTGGCTGGATGGGCTGTAATTGAAGTAATAGTGAACGAAAGGAGTCGTTGAACGTATGAATGCAACTTTAAAACAAAAATTGGCTAAATGCTGTGCACAGTCAAATATGTCATGATTGAGAGCTCTCCCAATTGTGCTCATGTCCATCAGAGCATCTGTAAACAGTACACAAAAAATTCAGCCCTTTCAAAATATACCATGGTTTTTCTTTTTCTTTTTCTGGTCCAGGTTCTGGCTCATCTTTTGAGTCACTTTCTTCCTTGTCGCGACTGTCTTACTTTGATCAATTAAGAGATGTTCTGTCTAGCTTTGCAGGCATCCAGTCGGACGGCAATAATCCACCTGCATCTGTTTGGCTTCGAGTGATAAAGAGGAAGTGGTCTGAACCAAGGTGCACGGGACCGTTCACCGTGACTGCGAGGACTTCACACACCTACCAACTTGAAGGAAAAGGGACTACCTGGTTCGACAGGTCACAATGTCGTGTTGCCAAACCACTTTCATTGTTTCATTAGTGTTGCATTTATTGCCTCAAGTTTCATTCGGCAAAACAGGGGGAATTTAGTAGCCCAACAATTCATGTAGCAGGAGAAAGGGTACCCAGAAAATGTGGAATACCATTCCAAATTACAATTAATCACAAAGAAAGGAACAAACAATGTTTATGTTTTCGACTTATGCAAAGTGACTATAACAGCTCTTATAGAGGAACAGACATCTACTTATGTTTCGACCAGACAGTACAGACCCGATGCACGCAGAATTTGCCATATAGTCACACATGGTGTCAGACATGGGGACAAACCACCCATTTTACCGGCAGGTGGACCCCACAAAAAACGGTGGACAAAGGCATTAAGGGCCAGAAAAACCATAATGCAATAATGAATAGAATAAAATTCCAAATAAATTATGATTCAACATAAAACCCTATTATGCTAAGCATCAATGGTCAGGTAATTGGACAAACACAACATTCATATTTAGTGACAGGAGCGGATGTTTCTGGAAGAGATCCACGTGGTCTTATCCACATCAATGTATTTGAGGAAGAATTAACCGCTAACAACCAATCAAGTTCCAAGGCTGTCGGAAACCCTCCTGTAGTACAAATACTTAACAACCCACCTAGCATAGTGAACATTTTCAACACAGACAAAATTACATCAAGTCAAATTTTAGCTTTAGCCACATGATACACACAACAAAACCTGTGGATAGCCTACTTACAAGAAACGGCCCGACTTGGCAATTTTGGGGATTGTATAATGTGTACAGCCGCACGACCCACTGTATATTCAGCTCCAGGACCAATTATGGATATTGATTCACTAAATTGCATGATTGAAATATACAAAATAAACCATAATGTTAGCTCTCGATGCGCCAAGTATGAAAATATGTGGCCAAAATTATCTAAAAGTACAGTACCACTCATGACCCATTATGCAGAAGGAAATTACACTTGTTGAAAGCATGACAGAATTAAGCAGAACAAAACTGAATATGTGGGGGTAGTTCCCTTTTGTCATAATATAATAGATGTCACTACATGGGGAAATATTACTGTATTGAGCACAAGGTCTTTAGGTGATTTGGCATATATGTGTGAAATTAATGTAGTAAGAGCTGTATTACCTGACAAATGGAAAGGGACATGTAGAATGATTTCATATGTGGCGTCAACCACTGTAATTTTCGCCAAGGATCGAATAACGAGACCAAAAACAGAAACTAATGTGAGGTCAAAGAGATCAATCAGCAATAATTGGTCAGAGGACAGAACCACATAATAGATGGCATTGGAGTGCCCAGAGGAGTTCCAAGTGAATACAAACTGATTGATCAAATTGCAGCAGGATTTTAAAATATGCCCATCATCTCTGCCTTGTTCCCAGTAACTCCAAACAAGAATGTGGATAGGATCAACTTTGTTTATTACCATTTGCAAAGAGCAGTAAACTTAACCAGTGATGCCATTGAAGGCTTAGTTGAACAATTGGCCCCCACTTCCCTAATGGCAATTCAAAACCGCTTGGTCCTTGACATGATCCTTGCCGAAAAGAATGGTGTTTGTGCAATGTTTGGTCCACAATGTTGTACTTTTATTCCCAACAACACCGCCCCGGATGGAAAAGTAACGAGAGCCCTACATGGGTTAAAAACTTTGGCTGCTGAAATGGCAGATTCAATAGGCGTTTCCAACCCCCTGGAAGATTGGGATACAGCATGGTTTGGAAAATGGAAACACCTTGTAATTACATTCATAATTGCTATTGTTACTGCTGTTACTTTGTTATTGCTTTTCAGATGCTGTATTATTCCATGTACGAGGACACTGTGTGTCAAGATGGTCTCGGAGTGGTGGAAAAGAATATGAACCAGCCGGAATCACAGATGTTGATGACCTCTGAAGAAGCTCCTACTCCTGAAGTTCTGCTCACACAAGACGACGTCGTGTCCAGATGGATGAATTATTGATTAAGAATATAGAGTGTCTTTTCTCTTAGCATGTTACGGGACTTTTCCCTTTTTCCCTCCTCAAATCAATATATGAGGAGGTTTTTGGCCTGTCTCAAAAGTAGTATTGCCTTATGAAGAATGATTAGCTCATGATTATGTTGTTTATATATCCTCTGATTGCCTTCCACATAGAGTAGTACTGCTTAGGGTCTGTTACATAGTTCCACTATGTAAACAGGGGGATTGTTGGATTGTTCTATTTCTTACTCATGAAGCTATGTTCCATTATCTAAGAATTAAGTTCCGTTTCCAAAATACTAGGGTGATACATGATGAAGTTTTGTTATCCATGAAAATATGTAGGAGTTTAGATTACTGAGGAATGATGGTTTTAATATGACTCCCCCATTTTTGATAACACCCAAGGCCAGAGATACCTTCTGCCAAACAGTCATTATGAAACCTTCTGACGTGTATAAAAGGAGTGAGCTCAAATAAACAAGCTGTGTCATTCAGTGAACCTGCACTCTGGTGTACAGTTGTTTGAATGAACCCTGAGACTCAGCACTCTGGTGACTTCTTTTTTCCTCTCTTTTTGAACAAAGAAAACGAACGCACAAGGATGATTGAAGGTTCCATGATCTATTGAACATTGACATTTTATTACGTCCTTAACACACACCAGTGTTTACCAGACTGTACAATATTAGTGCCTAATAATTTCGTGGAAATTACTAGCTTCAGACAAAATCTCTCTCTGAGATGCATTAAACGCTCACGTTTTCAACTTTAGTTCAAACACACGTTCTATTCTCCTTTTCGTGCACCTATTTTTTTTCTTTCACCATTATTAGTGTTATTTTCTTTCTTTAGTTAGACCCCTTTGTGTGTTTCCCTCTAGATCCCTTGTAGATGTCATTAAATATTCTATCAAATTCCACTCTTGGTTGTGTTTTGTGTGTGTTCTGAGTTTAAGTAAGCCTCTGTCATCTAGAACCCGTATTTCATAAAATATAGCAACCTTTAGTTACGAGACTGATGAAAATGTTTCTCGTCACTTTCCCTAAATTTTATCCATATGAAAAGTGACGTGGTGCACTCTACGAGACAAATTAGTTTGATTTTAACGATTAAAGCGTAAATCGGACTAACCCGGAAGTGAACGCAGGCGTTTACCTTCCTTCGTATCTTTTTCCAAATGAATTACATTTTCAACCAATATACGCTCCATATTGGTGCCCCCGAGTGAGGAGATTACAAGTTCGTTAAACTCAAAACACACAAAAATACAAGATATTTTCAATAAACTCTCGTGAGCGTCCGCCATCTTAGGTGGGGCATGTTCCGACATGTTTAGGCACGTCCAGACGTAATTATGTGTAAACCGCATTCCGTTACCGTAGACACAGCGTTGTGAGTGCTTGTAAACTTAAGAAAACTAAAATTAGCCTCTCAGTAAAACTAGAGTGAATTTGTGGCATTGTAAATGTTATTTGGAATATCCGTTGTTTGTGTATTGCATCCATTTGTCGTGTGGTAGAGGGGAAGTTACTACTCGCGACTAAATGCGAGAATTCTCCATTGTGGCAAAGTCAACCTCCGGACTAGACACTAGAGTGTTAACTCTTTTGTGTGGGGAAAACACGTGGCATCTGTGGCGGCCGCCATTTTCTCTTTCTGCTTTGTATATTGGAGCCGCGAGGTCGCCATTTGGTCGTTTGCTAAAGACCTAAAGGTTTCCATACCTCGCCATTTTTGTTGGGAAAATTCCACATGACGTCATTGCGAGGTTGCATTCTGGCTCTTCTTCGGGTGGTGTGTGCGCTCGAGTGGAAGTATGTGTCATTACTCCGACCCCCCCTCGAAGTAGCCATTAGCAAGCTACTGACAAGTGCCTACTAAGACACCGCGACCAATCGATGGTTGTTACTTTGGGAACAATAAACTTGTTCGTGTCCGTCGCACCACAAAGTGCTTTTCTGCTGGTTTGCGAGTGCTTTTCTGCTAGTTTTAACCTTGCGCTGTGCGCCGTGCAGCCGCCGCCGTTGCATCACCTAGCAACCGCTCACCAGCTAACAAGCCGCTAAAGTACTGCACTCACTCACGATCGCGAGTGTTATTAATTTAAACGTTCCTGTTTTCGCGCGTTAGTTTAAACACGAACGCTACAATTACACGATTGAAGCTTTGTGCCTTTTTATTTTTAATCAATTTTGAGATTTACAACGGGAGATTATAACAAGCTTTAGCAACGAAGGCGCTGCATCGCCCAAGCGATAAGCGCCATCTTCCGTTCGCATACGTGTACTACACCGCACGTTTTGAACACACAATCTAATACTAAACACAATTACTTCACGCAGACTGGGGTGGTGGTCACCCTTTTTAAGAAGGGGGGCCGGAGGGTGTGTTCCAACTACAGGGGCATCACACTCCTCAGCCTCCCTGGTAAGGTCTATTCAGGGGTGCTGGAGAGGAGTCTCCGTCGGGAAGTTGAATCTCAGATTCAGGAGGAGCAGTGTGGTTTTCGTCCTGGCCGTGGAACAGTGGACCAGCTCTACACCCTTGGCAGGGTCCTCGAGGGTGCATGGGAGTTCGCCCAACCAGTCTACCTGTGTTTTGTGGACTTGGAGAAGGCGTTCGATCGTGTCCCTCGGGGGGTCCTGTGGGGGGTGCTTCGGGAGTATGGGGTACCGAACCCCCTGATACGGGCTGTTCGGTCCCTGTATGACCGGAGTCAGAGTTTGGTCCGTATATCCGGCAGTAAGTCGGATTTGTTTCCGGTGAGGGTTGGACTCCGCCAAGGCTGCCCTTTGTCACCGATTCTGTTAATAACTTTTATGGACAGAATTTCTAGGCGCAGCCGAGACGTAGAGGGGGTCGGTTTGGTGGCCTCAGTATTGCATCTCTGCTTTTTGCTGATGATGTGATTCTGTTGGCTTCATGAAGCCGTGACCTCCAACTCTCACTGGAGCAGTTCGCAGCCGAGTGTGAAGCGGCTGGGATGAGAATCAGTACCTCCAAATCTCAGACCATGGTCCTCAGTCAGAAAAGGGTGGCGTGCCCTCTCCAGGTCGGGGATGAGATCCTGCCCCAAGTGGAGGAGTTCAAGTATCTTGGGGTCTTGTTCACGAGTGAGGGAATAATGGAACGGGAGATTGACAGGCGGATGGTGCAGCGTCTGCAGTGATGCGGACTTTGTATCGATCCGTTGTGGTTAAGAAGGAGCTAAGCCGAAAGGTGAAGCTCTCGATTTACCGGTCGATCTCCGTTCCTACCCACACCTATGGTCCCTATGTGGGTCGTGACCGAAAGAACAAGATCCAGGATACAAGCGGCCGAAATGAGTTTCCTCTGCAGGGTGTCCTGGCTCTCCCTTAGAGATAGGGTGAGAAGCTCGGTCATCCGGTAGGATCTCAGAGTAGAGCCACTGCTCCTTCACATCAAGAGGAGCTAGATGAGGTGCCTGGGGCATCTGATTCGGATGCCTCCCGGACGCCTCCCTGGTGAGGTGTTCCAGGCACGTCCCACCGGGAGGTGACCCCGGGGACGACCCAGGACACGCTGGAGAGACTACGTCCTTCGACTGGCCTGGGAATGCCTCGGGATCCCCCCGGAACAACTGGATGAAGTGGCTGGGGAGAGGGAAGTCTGGGCGTCCCTGCTAAAGCTACTGCCCCCGCGACACGACCTCGGATAAGCGGTGGAAAATGGATGGATGGATGGAATTACTTCACGGGTTCTTTTACAAAGTGAAGTTTATTAATTCTTTGTCTATTTGTAATCACTTTGGGCTTTTCTTTTAAGTTGATTTGATTTGTTTTCATTAACTTTTTCAAGGAATTATTATTATTTTTTAAATATTTGGTTCTGCCCTTCTCTGCCAAAGGCAACATCATTGAAAACCATACAAGCATCCATCCATCCATCCATTTTCTAAGCCGCTTCTCCTCACTAGGGTCGCGGGCGGGCTGGAGCCTATCCCAGCTATCATCGGGCAGGAGGCGGGGTACATCCTGAACTGGTTGGCCATACAAGCATTTAATTAATTCACAAGCCTAATTATAAGTACATTTAACTTCTACCTAAGTTGAATAAAACTTATTTGAATTAGCTAAAGGCCTAAATTGCGTTCACAAATTGAATTGACTCGCAGCGATAGGCACACACAGTCAAGGCAATTTAACTAAATGTAATTTATTTTTCAAAGCTTAATAAATTTATTAAATTAGTTGACAAGCTGATTTGTCTCACTCTACCTAAATGCCTTCGCAGTTATTTTAAATCAAAGATTAAAAAGACCGTGGTTCAAATCCCGGCCCCGCCTGTGTGGAGTTTGCATGTTTTCCCCGTGCATGGGTGGGTTTTCTCTGTGCACTCCGGTTTCCTCCCACATCCCAAAAACATGCGTGGTAGGTTGATTGAAGACTCTAAATTGCCCGTAGGTGAGAATGTGAGTGCGAATGTTGTTTGTTTCTATGTGCCCTGCGATTGGCTGGCGACCGATTCAGGGTGTACCCCACCTCCCAGCCGAAGATAGCTGGGATAGGCTCCAGCAGCCCGCGACCCTAGTGAGGATAAGTAGTAAAGAAAATGGATGGATGGATTAAATTGCTAACAGTCATGCAGCAGTTTTAATATAATCGAATTAATTTGTACACAGAATTTGACAATTTTGTTCTATTCGATAACTGCTTCTACGCACGTTCTCACATACTTTTAATGTTACATGATGAACCTTGACACCATAGTTTGCGAATGCTATTTAATTGTTTAACAATTATTTGCACCGCTTACATTGTGCATCTATTCCAAATTAGACGCACCACTCAAATGAGTTTAAAGTAGTAGCTATCTTGTTGCACAATGTCCAGCTACTGCACAAGCAACGCACTTATGGCAGAACTTGTAAAAAGTACCAGCCATTATGACAGTCTCGACACATTAACACAGCTTGTAAGTAACCTTACTAAAGACCTTGTTCCGGATTATGCAGAATCTGTCAAAGATGTTAGCCTTGAAGCCCTCAATAGCAACATGGCACAATTTACGCTGAGCATAAAACCTTAACAGATAAAAATCTCGCTCGAACGCTCAGTTGCATATTTGTAAACTTAGTGTCACAGCTAAAATGGAGTGATGTGGAAGAAAACAGAATGAAACTCAAACTAGAAGCTGAACAGCAACAACGAATAAACTTAACGGCACAGCTAGCAGAGTCCAATACTTGTTTAAACCTTGCACAAGCCCGCCTCGTTGATGTTGAAACTCAGTTTGAGGATGCAAAGGCACACTCTGTGGGCCTCACCCCCAGCCCGTGAAAATTAGCTCTTGCATCGTGTACACAAACTAACCGCACACAGACAACACTGTTGCAAGCTGCCGCATCCGAAATTTCGCAACTTAAAAGTGATCTGTCGGAGTTGACTGATCACCCCTCAGTAGCCGAATTACGCCAAGCCAAAGTGGCTAACAAGCACGCAGAGTGGCCCCTGCGTAATGCGACTGAGGACATCAGACAGCTCAAACAGACCGTTGAGATGTTCAAAGAGGAACGCGCTAAAAGCGTTGAGTACTCATGTGAACTCATGTCAAAAGTCAGTACTAGAATCTAACATGCGCCATCTTCAAAAGCTAAGGCAAGAACAGGAAGCCAAAATAACACTTGTTTGACAGGAATTACAGGCAGCCCGTGAATCAATTATCAACCGGCAACAAGTCTTCCTACAGCAAACACTGTCTGATGAAATCAATGAGCGCACAGCTGTCAGTAAGCCTCCTAGCAGAGCTTGGTTCCGACCTCCCTGTGATATGGTCAACGGCCCTCTGCGACCCTGGCACCGCCGAGTTTGGAGCACGCCGCGCAAACTGCAGCCCCCCTCCCTACTCCCCTGCGTTTGTCTCTTATCCTGGCGTCACTATAGACATGAGCTTAAAAGACTTAAACAGAATTGCGCGCAACATTTCAAGATTTGAACCTAAATCTGACGGCTCACACGACACAGCCGCGTACCTTAAAGTCATTGACTTTTACCTTAAACGATTTCCTCACGCTACTACGGACGACAGATTGTACCTTATTAAAGTTACGTCTAGTAGAGAGGTGTGTAGCGTAATCGAACGACAACCGGCTCATGTACTGGCCAATTATCCGGCTGTCTGTCAGGCTTTGTCCTGTGAATTTGACGATCAAGGAGGCCGCAACCGTTTTTTCTGCAGATCTTACTGTTAAACAGGAGAGCCTCGAAACGCTACAAGTTTACTACTTTCGGTACTTTCGGAAATTCAAACGAACCGAACATGGAAGAAGACATACATTTTAAATTGCTTTTGTTGAAAACATGCACGCACAGGTAAAACGCCATTTGGGAGTGGCAGCACGCCCTCACACACTGTCCAGCTCACAACTGTGCGATTTGGCTGCTAAAGGCTTCGGTAAGCATAAATAGACCAACACAAAGCTGTCGGATCACAGTATTTTTGGCTTGAGCTACCAAAATAATGCCGCGCGCCAAAATTTTAACATTTGCCGAAAAAACTGACTCCCGTCATTGGTCCACCTATTCAGCTGTCACACTAACCTTGATTGTGTCTTTCTTGATTAGCTCGCCGTCACTTTCAGTGGCCACTAAGTCATTGTGCTTCTTTCGTGATTTTCACACACGCATTGCTTCAACAGCACAAAACATGTGGGCGTCATCTCTTATCAGAGACCTCGGACTGCCCACCCTTTGCTCCCTCAGGCAACACCTTGGACCCGGCTATCTATTGCATCTGCAGGAACCACTGGTGATGAACGCCTCCTTCTGTGCTGGTTCCCAGCCTTCCTCTTCTGTTCTACGTTGTTCGTGATGTCAAAGTTGCCTGCTTTTCATTTGATCTTTCTGTGGCTTGCCTTGGCGGCCACTCTTTCAATTTGTCCTTCCTGCGCACTGCGCAAGTTTAACTCTGGTTTCTCCTTGGCTTTGCACCTGCTCATTTGCATTGTGGACTTTTGTTATTGCGCCTCCATGGAGCTCACTTCTCAGCCACTCGTGGCCCCAGGTAGCGAAAAGGGGTCACGCCAGACTCCGCCCATGATGCACCATGCACGAAACGAAGGATGGTCAACACTTGGAGACCGGACCAGGTAAGCAGGTCCAAACTCCATGACATCATCCTCGCTACACCAAGTCCGCCAACGCAGATGCTAACCAAGACACGGGTGAAACCGAATGGGCTGCTCCGCCCCAAACTGCTAACATCCATCCATCCATTTTCTGAGCCGCTTCTCCTCACTAGGGTCGCCTATCCCAGCTATCATCGGGCAGGAGGCGGGGTACACCCTGAACTGGTTGACAGCCAATCGCAGGGCACATACAAACAAACAACCATTCACACTCGCATTCACACCTACGGGCAATTTAGGGTTGTCAATTAACCCACCATGCATGTTTTTGGGATGTGGGAGGAAACCGGAGTGCCCGGAGAAAACCCACGCAGGCACGGGGAGAACATGCAAATTCCACACAGGCGGGGCCGGGGATCGAACCCCGGTCCTCAGAACTGTGAGGCAGACGCTCTAACCAGTCGCCCACCATGCCGCTAACATAAACACCTAAATAAAAGACATCCACAGCGCCCCCACCGGTGACGTTTGTAGCCTTACTACTATCGAGGCACAACTTCGGGAATTGCAGTCCAAAATCCCCACCACACGACAATGCATGGCTAACGAATTGAACAATTCCTGGTCGCTAAGCAACATGCTAAATGTAGCCATTTTAGTTCTCGACATTTGCTGTGCAGCTTTAAACCAAAATAGGCAGACCATATTGCAGCCCTATTGGGGGCACAAGTCAGCGCAAACTGTAGGCCGGTCCCAAGCCCGGATAAATGCAGAGGGTTGTGTCAGGAAGGGCATCCGGCTTAAAACTTTGCCAAACAAATATGACCGTTCATCCAAAGAATTCCATACCGGATCGGTCGTGGCCCAGGTTAACAGCATCCGCCACTGGTGCCATCAATCTGCAGGGCGCCGGTGGAAATTCAGCTGCTGTGGGTCGAAGAAGAAGAAGAGGTGGAAAGTGAGTTGTTCAGCAGAAAGAGAAGAGGAAAGCACAGAGCCTAGAACTGAATTTGGCGACTTTTAATGTTGGGACTATGACAGGAAAATTTCGGGAGTGAGTTGACGTGATGATTAGGAGAAAGGTTGATATATTTTGTGTCCAGGAGACAAGGTGGAAAGGCAGTAAGGCTTGAAGTTTAGGGGCAGGGTTTAAATTATTTTACCATGGTGTAGATGGGAAGAGAAATGGAGTCGGGGTTATTTTAAAAGAAGAGTTGGCTAAGAATGTCTTGGAGGTGAAAAGCGTATCAGATCGAGTGATGAGGCTGAAACTTGAAATTTAGGGTGTTATGTATAATGTGATTAGTGGCTATGCCCCACAGGTAGGATGTGACCTAGAGGTGAAAGAGAAATTCTGGAAGGAGCTAGACGAAGTAGTTCTGAGCATCCCAGACAGAGAGAGAGTCGTGATTGGTGCAGATTGTAATGGACATGTTGGTGAAGGAAATAGGGGTGATGAAGAAGTGATGGGTAAGTACGGTGGTAGGGGAGAGTGTGGCTAGACAGCATAGGATGGTGGTGTGTAAGATGACTCTGGTGGTGGGGAGGAAGATTAGGAAGACAAAGGCAGAGCAGAGAACCATGTGGTGGAAGCTGAGACAGGACGAGTGTTGTGCAGCTTTTCGGGAAGAGGTGAGACAGGCTCTTGGTGGACAGGAGGAGCTTCCAGAAGACTGGACCACTGCAGCCAAGGTGATCAGAGAGGCAGGGAGGAGAGTACTTGGTGTATCTTCTGCCAGGAAAGGAGAAAAGGAGACTTGGTGGTGGAACCTCACAGTACAGGAAATCATACAAGGAAAACGGTTAGCTAAGAAGAAGTGGGACACTGAGAGGACCGAGGAGAGGTGAAAGGAATACATTGAGATGCGACACAGGGCAAAGGTAGAGGTGGCAAAGGCCAAACAAGAAGCATATGATGACATGTATGGCAGGTTGGACACTACAGAAGGAGAAAATTATCTATACAGGTTGGCCAGACAGAGGGATAGAGATGGGAACGATGTGCAGCAGGTTAGTGTGATTAAGGATAGAGATGTAAATATGTTGACTGGTGCCAGTAGTGTGCTAGATAGATGGAAAGAATACTTCGAGGAGTTGATGAATGAGGAAAATGAGAGAGAAGGGAGAGTAGAAGAGGCAAGTGTGGTGGATCAGGAAGTGGCAATGATTAGTAAGGGGGAAGTTAGAAAGGCATTAAAGAGGATGAAAAATGGAAAGGCAGTTGGTCCTGATGACATTCCTTTGGAGGTATGGAAGCATCTAGGAGAGGTGGCTGTGGAGTTTTTGACCAGCTTGTTCAATAGTATTCTACCGCGTGAGAAGATGCCTGAGGAATGGTGGAAATGTGTGCTGGTGCCCATTTTTAAGAACAAGGGTGATGTGCAGTGCTGTGGGAACTATAGAGGAATAAAGTTGATGAGTCACACAATGAAGTTATGGGAAAGAGTAGTGGAGGCTAGACTCAGGACAGAAGTGAGTATTTGCGAGCAACAGTATGGTTTCCTACCTCGAAAGAGTACCACAGATGCATTATTTGCCTTGAGGATGTTGATGGAAAAGTACAGAGAAAGTCAGAAGGAGCTACATTGTGTCTTTGTGGATCGAGAGAAAGCCTATGACAGAGTACCTAGAGAGGAACTGTGGTACTGCATGCGGAAGTCTGGAGTGGCAGAGAAATATGTTAGAATAATACAGGACATGGCGGCACGGTGGCCGACTGGTTAGAGCGTCAGCCTCACAGTTCTGAGGACCCGGGTTCAATCCCGGGCCCTGCCTGTGTGGAGTTTGCATGTTCTCCCCGTGCCTGCGTGGGTTTTCTCCGGGTACTCCGGTTTCCTCCCACATCCCAAAAACATGCATGAATTGGAGACTCTAAATTGCCCGTAGGCATGACTGTGAGTGCGAATGGTTGTTTGTTCCTATGTTCCCTGCGATTGGCTGGCAACCAGTTCAGGGTGTACCCCGCCTCCTGCCCGATGACAGCTGGGATAGGCTCCAGCACGCCCGTGACCCTAGTGAGGAGAAGCGGCTCAGAAAATGGATGGATGGATGGAATACAGGACATGTACGAGGGCAGCAGAACAGTCGTGAGGTATGCTGTAGGTGTGACAGACGAATTTAAGGTGGAGGTGGGACTGCATCAGGGATCAGCCCTGAGCCCCTTCCTGTTTGCAGTGGCGATGGATAGGCTGACAGATGAGGTTAGACTGGAATCCCCGTGGACCATGATGTTTGCAGATGACATTGGGATCTGCAGTGAAAGCAGGGAGCAGGTGGAGGAACAGTTAGAAAGATGTAGGCACGCACTGGAAAGCAGAGGAATGAAGATTAGCTGAAGTAAAACAGAATATATGTGCATGAATGAGAGGGGTGGTGGGGGAAGAGTGAGGCTACAGGGAGAAGAGATAGCAAGGGTGGAGGACTTTAAATACTTGGGTTCAACCGTACAGAGCAATGGTTAGCGGGGTCAGGAAGTGAAGAAACTGGTCCAAGCAGGATGGAATGGGTGGAGGAAGGTGTCAGGTGTGTTATGTGACAGAAGAGTCTCTGCTAGGATGAAGGGCAAAGTTTATAAAACAGTGGTGAGGCCAGCTATGATGTACGGATTAGATACAGTGGCACTGAAGAGACAACAGGAAGCAGAGCTGGAGGTGGCGGAAATGAAGATGTTGAGGTTCGCTCTCGGAGTGACCAGGTTGTATAAAATTAGAAATGAGCTCATCAGAGGGACAGCCAAGGTTCGATGTTTTGGAGACAAAGTTAGAGAGAGCAGACTTCGATGGTTTGGACACGTCCAGAGGAGAAATAGTGAGTATATTGGTAGAAGGATGATGAGGATGGAGCTGCCAGGCAAGAGAGGTAGAGGAAGACCAAAGAGAAGGTTGATGGATGTCGTGAGGGAAGACATGAGGGCAGTTTGTGTTCGAGAGGAGGATGCAGGAGATAGGCTTACATGGAAAAGGATGACACGCTGTGGCGACCCCTAAAGGGACAAGCCAAAAGGAAACGAAGAAGTAATGTGGCAATGCCGGTACAATTATGTATTTTTTTTGGACAATGTGCAAAAAATTGTCCTCGAGCAAGTAGAGCAGTTTGAAATGACTAATAGAACAATAGTCCGGTGTAATGACCATTGTGCAAAGGGCGCAGAGACTTCAGGAAATGTGTGCAGTTTAAAGTGACTAGTAGTGCGATAATCTGCGACAATGTTGATTGTGTAAATGTTGCAGATGCTACTCAGGTACAGATATGCAAATAGTGCAGTGTGGTGAGACTACTACAGTGAGTACACGAGTAATGTGTAATTGGCGCCCCGGTGCTGGTGGTGCATGTAGATGAGGTGGCCTCATCTGCTGTGTCCTGCTCGTCAGTAAACTGTAAATCCACTGGCAGATTGCAGGGGAGAAGCTGAGCTGGAGAAGCTTGGAGGAGAGGAGTTCGGGGATGATGGTGTTGAACGCTGAGCTGAAGTCCACGAACAGGATCCTCACGTAGGTCCCTGCGCTGTCGAGGTGTTCTAGGATGAAGTGCATGTTGACTGCATCATCCGCAGACCAAAGTGTCCTTTTCAAATCTGCAATCCAAGGTGTTGAAGTCGTCGGCTCGTTCTTTATTGTTCTCAGCTTGGTGGGATGGTCGCTTGTGCATGCCAGACTGATTTTGAGTCGTTAGCGGTAAACTGTTTTACTAACTTTACAGCATAATTTCTAGTCAGATGGTTCCTAGCGGGCGGCACGGTGGCCGACTGGTTAGAGCGTCAGCCTCACAGTTCTGAGGTGCGGGGTTCAATCCCCGTCCCCGCCTGTGTGGAGTTTGCATGTTCTCCCCGTGCCTGCGTGGGTTTTCTCCGGGCACTCCGGTTTCCTCCCACATCCCAAAAACATGCATGAATTGGAGACTCTAAATTGCCCGTAGGCATGACTGTGAGTGCGAATGGTTGTTTGTTCCTATGTGCCCTGCGATTGGCTGGCAACCAGTTCAGGGTGTACCCCGCCTCCTGCCCGATGACAGCTGGGATAGGCTCCAGCACCCCCGCGACCCTAGTGAGGAGAAGCGGCTCAGAAAATGGATGGATGGATGGTTCCTAGCGCAATTATACAGGGCTCTATCCCCACTTCGACATGCGTCCTCTTTAGCCTGGCGAAGTTGCTTAAGTTTGGCAGTGAACCACGGCTTGTTGTTTTGATAGCATTTCCACTTTTAAATGATATTTCTTGCACTGCAATGTTTTAATTGTACTTTAAAAAAATTATCTTTGTTTTAAATGTTTATAAGCAATTTTTTCTTTGTTTTTAAATGCTTTTAATCATGTCAAACACATTGAGTTAACTTAAGTATGAAATGCGCTAAATAAATAGATTTGCTTTGCTTTGGTTTGCTTACCTTTCAAAAGGCTATGAGGTCAGCTAACTCAAGAATCGGTTAAAGTCATGTATGAATGTAAGAAAAGTGCTATATGAATAAATCTGATGTTGATGTAATTTCTAATCTTTTTTATCTTTTTTTTTTTTTTTTTTTTGCAAATTTACCCTTCTCTCTAGGCACCTATTATGAGACATCACATTATAGTGATCCCATCCTTGAGCCGTCACCTTGTCGTGGTGGAGGGGTTTGTGTGTCCCAGTGATCCTAGGAGCTAAGTTGTCTGGGGCTTTTTGCCCCTGGCAGGGTCACCCATGACAAACAGGTCCGAGGTGAGGGACCAGACAAAGCACGGCTCAAAGACCCCTAATGATGACGACAAACAATGGACTTCGTTTTCCCTTGCCCGGACGCGGGTCACCGGGGTCCCCCACTGGAGCCAGGCCTCGTGGTGGGGCTCGAAGGCGAGCGCCTGGTGGCCGGCCCTGCACCCATGGGGCCCGGCCGGGCACGGCCCGAAAGGGTAACGTGGGTCCCCCTTCCCATGGGCTCACCACCTGTGGGAAGGGCCATAGGGGTCGGGTGCAGTGTGAGCTGGGCGATGGCCGAAGGCGGGGACCTTGGCGATCCGATCCCCGGCTACAGAAGCTGGCTCTAGGGACGTGGAATGTCACCTCTCTGGCAGGGAAGGAGCCCGAGCTGGTGTGTGAGGTCGAGAAGTTCCGACTAGATATAGTCGGACTCGCCTCCACACACAGCTTGGTCTCTGGTACCAGTCCTCTCGAGAGGGGTTGGACTCTCTTCCACTCTGGAGTTACCCATGGTGAGAGCAGGTGTGGGTATACTTATTGCCCCCCGGCTCGGCGCTTGTACGTTGGGGTTCACCCCGGTGGACGAGAGGCTAGCCCTCCCTCCGCCTTCAGGTGGGGGGACGGGTCCTGACTGTGGTTTGTGCCTATGCACTAAACAGCAGTTCATAGTACCCACCCTCTTTGGAGTCCTTGGAAGGGGTGCTGGAGAGCGCTCCCGCTGGGGACTCCATCGTTCTGCTGTGGGACTTCAATGCTCACGTGGGCAATGACAGTGAGACCTGGAAGGGCGTGATTGGGAGGAACGCCCCCCCCTCCCCGATCAGAACCCGAGCGGTGTTCTGTTATTGGACTTCTGTGCTCGTCACGGATTGTCCATAACAAACACCATGTTCAAGCATAAGGGTGTCCACACGTGCACTTGGCACCAGGATACCCTAGGTCGCAGTTCGATGATCGACTTTTTGGTTGTGTCATCGGACTTGCGGCCGCATGTTTTGGACACTCGGGTGAAGAGAGGGGCGGAGCTGTCAACTGATCACCACCTGGTGGTGAGTTGGCTCCGATGGTGGGGGAAGATGCCAGTCCGACGTGGCAGGCCCAAACGTATTGTGAGGGTCTGCTGGGAACGTCTGGCAGAATCCCCTGTCAGAAGGAGTTTCAACTCCCACCTCCGACAGAACTTTGCTCATGTTCTGGGGGAGGCGGGGGTAATCGAGTCCGAGTGGACCGTGTTCCACTCCTCCATTGCTGAGGCGGCCGACCAGAGCTGTGGCCATATGGTGGTCGGTGCCTGTCGTGGCGGCAATCCCCGAACCCGTTGGTGCACACCAACGGTGAGGGATGCCGTCAAGCTGAAAAAGGAGTCCTATGGGGCCTTTTTGGCCTGTGGGACTCCTGAGGCTGCTGATGGATACTGGCTGGCCAAGGGGAATGCAGCTCTGGTGGTCGCTGATGCAAAAACTCGGGTATGGGAGGAGTTCGGTGAGGCCATGGAGAAAGACTTCCGGACGGCTTCGAGGAAATTCTGGTCCAGCAGAGGAAAGTAGTGCACCACCAACACTGTGTATAGTGGTGATGGGGCGCTGCTGACCTCGACTTGGGACGTTGTGAGTCGGTGGGGAGAATACTTCGAAGACCTCAATTCCACCGACATGCCTTCCCATGAGGAAGCAGAGTGCGGGTTCTCTGAGGCGGGCTCTCCTATCTCTGGGTTTGAGGTCACCGAGGTAGTTAAAAAGTTCCTCGGTGGCATGGCCCCGGTGGTGGATGAGATTCCCCCGGAGTTCCTAAAGGCTCTGGATGTTGTGGGGCTGTCCTGGTTAACACGCCTCTGCAACATCGCGTGGACATCGGGGACAGTGCCTCTGGATTGGCAGACTGGGGTGGTGGTCCCCCTTTTTAAGAAGGGGGACCGGAGGGTGTGTTCCAATTACAGGGGATCACACTCCTCAGCCTCCCTGGTAAGGTCTATTCAGGGCGGCTGGAGAGGAGGGTCCATCGGGTAGTCAAATCTCACATTCAGTAGGAGCAGTGTGGTTTTCGTCCTGGCCGTGGAACAGTGGACCAGCTCTACACCCTCGGCAGGGTAGTAGTGAGATACATGATAGCCATGAAAGAAGCTTTCAGAGATCTATTGAAGATCTGTGTGAAGCCTGGAGCGAGCGGGTCCGCGTAGACTCTTTGGCAGGATGGGGACACAAGGACTCGGCCTGCTGCTTTGTTAATCTTTTGTTGACACATCCTGTTCGTGGATAGTCAACGCAGAAGTCAGAGGTGTGATGGTGTTCGGTGGTCTGGCTGGGTGGGTGGATGTATTGCATGCCAGACTGATTTAAAGTCGCTAGCAGTTAACTTTTTTTCTAACTTTACTGCATAGTTTCTCTTCCATCCATCCATCCATCCATTTTCTGAGCTGCTTCTCCACACTAGGGTCACAGGCGTGCTGGAGCCCATCCCAGCTATCATCGGGCAGGAGGCGGGGTACACCCTGAACTGGGTGCTAGCCAATCGCAGGGCACATAAAAATAAAATACCATTCACACCTACGGGCAATTTAGAGTCTTCAACTAATCTGCATGCATGTTTTTGGGATGTGGGAGGAAACTGGAGTGCTTGGAGAAAACCCACGCAGGCACGGGGAGAACATACAAACTCCACACAGGCGAAGCCGGGGATTGAACCCCGGTCCTCGGAACTGTGAGGCAGACGCTCTAACCAGTCACCACCGTGCCGCGTAGTTTCTCTTTGCAATGTTAATTTATTTCGTCAGCTGGTTTCTAGCGCAATTATACAGGGCCCTATCTCCGCTCTAATATGCATCTTCTTTAGCCTAGCGAAGTTGCTTAAGTTTGGCAGTGAACCACGGCTTGTTGTTTTGAGAGAATTTCCACTTTTAAATGATATTTCTTGCACTGCACTGCACACCTTCAATAACATCAAGCCGTGGTTCACTGCCAAAGTGAACCACGGCTTGATGTTATTGAAGGTGCGAAATGACTTTGTTGGTCCACACACCTCTTCACAGAAACTCATATAAGATGTGACAGTGTCTGTATATTCATCCAGGCTTCCAGCTGAATTTCCAAAGACACTCCAGTCTGTGCAGTCTCGACAGCTTTAAAGTTCTATCTTTGCTTCATTGGTCCACATTTTCACAGTTTTCACCGTCATCTTCGCGTATTTAAGTTCTTGCCTGTATGTTGGTATTAAGTGAATTAAGCAGTGATCAAACAAGCCCAGAGCTGCACGAGTTATGGCACCGTATACGTTATTTAGCGAAGCATAGCAGTGGTCTAAAATGTTATTGTCCCTGGTAGGACAGTCGATGTGCTGCTTGTATTTAGGGAGTTCGTGGTTGAGTTTAGCTTCGTTAAAGTCCCCAAGAATAATGAGGGGTGAGTCTGGGTGTTCTTTTTCAATTTCGTTTACTTATTCAGCAAGTGTTAGCAGTGCGGCATTCGTATTAGCTTCAGGAGGAATGTAAACACTGACAAGAATGAAAGATGCGAACTCACGAGGCGAGTAGAATGGCTTACAGTTAAAAAACAGTTACTCTAAATCTGGGCTGTAGTGTGTGCTGAGCTCGTGACCTCAGTACGCCATTTCTCTTTGATATTGAACCATATCCTGCCGCCTTTTGTTTTCCCCGATAACTCCATGAAGATGCCCGGTGAAGATGGAAGCCCGGAAGCATTACGGTGCCATTAGGGATGCGTTCACAAAGCCAGGTCTCCGTAAAGCACAGGGTGGCGGAACATCCGAAGTCTTTACTGATCTTTGTCAGAAGATGAAGCTTGTCCATTTTGTTGGCTAGGGAGCGGAGATTCGCGACGGGGATCGACATGAACGCCAATCTGTAACCTCTCTTGCGGAGCTGAACTTGGATGATGCTTCCCCCCGGAAGTGAATGCAGGCGTTCAACGCCAAATTTATTTCTTCAATATAATAAGTTTTATCCAACGCCAATATATGCTACAGTACAGGCATGGTACACCCACAAAGATTTTTCCACTCTTAAAACTTTTTTTTAAAATCTTTTACAGACCCCAAACATGAAGATAAAAAATCAGGCATTCAACAGTTTTGGTCATCATGCGTGTGGTGTGCTTTGAGAATCTTAACACAGCAGAGCACACACATAAAGATTCTGTTCCACCACCGAAGTCTGATGTGATCACACATGATCTCAAAAAACAGTAGAAGAAGAATCACTTCCTGCTTTGTGCCGATGTTTTCCGAAAGTTCCCGAAGGTTGTCGGAGCCGAGAGCCTTGTAAAATGGCGATGTTCTCAAAAAAACTACTTGCTTTGGAAAATACTTCTTGCTGTCTGAGGAACCCACTTTTATACATAAAACGACATCGGGTAAGACATGTTTGTTTTTGTTTACGGGCGTTTCCGTATTCCCCAGTCTTGGGTGCTACTTTGTTTGTCTACATTTTGTCTATGTCACCATTCTCAGCATTATGTCTCGGGAGAAGTCGGTGTTCTTTGAGCATCTATCGTCTTTCCTGAAAACCTTGAGCTCAACCTAGGAAACTCGATACATATTTCGGCCTTTGCAATGTGCATTTAATTTACTGTATTCTGGGGAAGGTAAAGGTAAAATACAGAAGTGTTTCCCTTTAGATCAGATTTCTTAGGAGTCTGTGAAGTGCACCAATGCCACATATTTTCTACAAACACAAGGGATATTGGATTCAGAATTTAGTTCAATCTATTAGCCTTTTACAGCTCTGAAAAGTACTTTTTTTTTTTGCATTTGTCCATTTGCACCTTTAAGCCTTGCTTTGATCTCCTTTTGTGTTGTTATTCATGTTGCTATACTTTACACTTTTTCTTAACCAACTGGAAACTTGATTGGTTGTATATTGCCTCTTAAGGCAATAATGTGTGTTATCTGTTAATCTGTGCCAAATGTTTATTCCAGTGCAATTTCTGTGAACAGAGCCTGAGTGTTTTTACCTAAAATTTACCTAAAATATTTTATTTATTGCTCTACATTGCAATACCAATGTTCAATATATTCTTCCTTTATTAAAAAGGATGTACTTGAATTATTATTCTTTAATATCAGTAGCATAAAAAAACAATACTATTGTTTGTTGTAATGCTTTTTGGGAAAATATACCGTCCTCAAAGAATTTAAATTAAAAAAACTAAACACATCATATATTGAGAGAGCGAGAGCAATGGGTAATACAAAATATTGTATAAACAGCAATACAAAATAGAACAACAACTGTAATAAAACTCTGCAACATAGCTTGACCGCAAAGCAAGAACCGTGATATAGCGTAGGATTACTGTATCTGTATTCCGTGATGATAAATTGCAGGGACTCATTGTTCCAGGGCTGATACTCATTGTTTCCAGACATGCATCCTGCGACTCACATCTTTTGAAGTGTAAAATGATCTATGTGAAATATAAAACGTTATTTTAAAGACCTCCAAACCTAACCGCCACCTCCATCATTAGGGATAGCATTACCATCCCCTGATCCCCCACCTCTCCTTTACTTCCAGAGACGTGTGCGCATGGAATCTGAGCCTTCATTACGACAAATGAATAGTTTTGAATGTTGAAAAGCCTGTGGGGGGGGGGGCAAAGCGTATTGTGCTGATACGTACAATGAACAGTACCTTTCAGCGCTTTGTACAGTACTACTCCCAAGATGCCTCAAGCAGTCTCAGACACAATACACTCAGCTGTGATTTTGCATATTTGTGAATTTGCATATTTGCATGTACACCAGATTTTTTTTCTACTTTTTTATATTTCGATTTTACAATATATATAGTTTTCATTGTATTATACTGTTTGTTATAAACACTTTGGTTTAACTTCAAGCTATCCATGCTATTAATTTAAAAAGAAAATAAATTGTTGAATACTAACATCTCGAATTAAAGAACAGGTTGGCATGAGACATAATCATTATTATAATCAATCAGCTTTATTTAGACTTGAGGTCCAAGCATTGACAAAAAGATATAAATAAAAAAAAGTTGAGAAAGTTAATTTTCTACGTGAACTAGTTCAAAGTTCAGTTCACCATTCCAAGAATGAAATAATTTTGTTCATAGTTCATAATCCAAAATTTTAAACAAAGTTCACCATTCTAAAAATGAACTAGTTTATATTTGTTGTTTTTGTCTCTCAGTATGTTGCTGACCAGCTAATCCCCTGAAAATACTGGCATTTCATTTTCCCATTGCTGCCACCCATTCAGTCCACATTAGTAGCCAGCTGCAGCTTTCACCCTATAATCTCAAAAACATGAGGAAAATCGTATGTATATCAAATGAGGAATTAAAACAAAAACAGGACTTTTGTTTTTAATGTGCAAACAAAAACATGCGACACAGTATGACAGGAACGATGGTGAAAGGACATTGATAACTTTGCATTCCTTGCAGCTCTGGCGGACTATATTAACAAAATATTTTATTGGATCTATTCTTATATTACAAAACAAATTAAATTCCGTATCATGACAGGTGTGATCGTACAGAGTTTGAACTTAAAGAATTCTGATACAAACAATAATTTCCTATGGGTCTAATCAAGTTTTACATGAATGGCAGCCAGGCCGAACTGAATCATTTGGCAAATACAGCGTTTATCCGCCGACATATGAAGGCTAGTACAGACCCTTTCCAAAAAATTAGAATATCATGGAAAAGTTTATTTATTTCCATAATTCCATTCAAAAAGTTAAAGTTTCATAGATTATAGATTCAGGGCCCACAATTTAAACAAATTCAAGTATTTGTTTACAACCCCAATTCTAATGAAGTCTGGGAATTGTGTTAAACATAAATAAAAACAGAATACAATGATTTGCAAATCATGTTCAACCTATATTTAATTGAATACGCTACCATCCATCCATCCATCCATCCATTTTCTACCGCTTATCCGAGGTCGGGTCGCGGGGGCAGCAGCTTGAGCAGGGACGCCGAGACTTCCCTCTCCCCAGCCACTTCATCCAGCTCTTCCGGGGGGATCCCAAGGCGTTCCCAGGCCAGCCGAAGGATGTAGTCTCTCCAGCGTGTCCTGGGTCGTCCCCGTGGTATCCTCCCGGTGGGACGTGCCCGGAACACCTCACCAGGGAGGCGTACGGGAGGCATCCGAATCAGATGGCCCAGCCACCTCATCTGGCTCCTCTCGATGTGAAGGAGCAGCGGCTCTACTCTGAGATCCTCTCAGATGACCGAGCTTCTCACCCTATCTCTAAGGGAGAGCCCAGACACCCTGCGGAGGAAACTCATTTCGGCCGCTTGTATCCTGGATCTTGTTCTTTCGGTCACGACCCACAGCTCGTGACCATAGGTGAGGGTAGGAACGTAGATCGACTGGTAAATCGAGAGCTTCGCCTTTCGGCTTAGCTCCATCTTCACCACAACGGATCGATACAAAGTCCGCATCACTGCAGACGCTGCACCGATCCGCCTGTCGATCTCCCGTTCCATTCTTCCCTCACTCGTGATCCAAGATACTTGAACTCCTCCACTTGGAGCAGGATCTCATCCCCGACCTGAAGAGGGCACGCCACCCTTTTCTGACTGAGATTTGGAGGTGCTGATTCTCATCCCAGCCGCTTCACACTTGGCTGCGAACTGCTCCAGTGAGAGTTGTAGGTCACTGCTTGATGAAGCCAACAGAACCACATCATCTGCAAAAAGCAGAGATGCAATACTGAGGCCACCAAACCGGACCTCAGAAGTCCCACAGGTCAAAAAGGCCCGATAGGACTCCTTCTTCAGCTTGACGGCATCCCTCACCGTTGGTGTTCACCAACGGGTTCGGGGATTGACGCCACGACAGGCACCAACCACCTTACGGCCACAGCTCCGGTTGGCCGCCTCAGCAATGGAGGCACGGAACATGGTCCACTCGGACTCGATGTTCCCCGCCTCCCTCGGAACATGAGCAAAGTTCTGTCGGAGGTGGGAGTTGAAACTCCTTCTGACAGGGGATTCCGCCAGACGTTCCCAGCAGACCCTCACAATACGTTTGGGCCTGCCACGTCGGACCGGCATCTTCCCCCACCATCTGTTTAAACAACGGAAGTCTATAAGGTCTTCCAAACAATGTTTCGTAAGGTGTTAAACCTGTGGTGCTTGTAATGTTGATGTACATTTTAACGAGGTCAAGACACTGTGTCCATGACCTTCCTGTTTCTTCCATACATTTTTTCAGTCTATTTTTTATTGTTCCATTCATTCTTTCCACTAGACCTGCACTCTGAGGGTGCTAAGCACAATGGTTTTTCAAATTGATGTGGAACATCGTTTCTATTTCATTGATTATTTGGTTTACGAAATGAGTCCCATTATCGCTGTAAATGGTTTCAGGTATGCCATATCTCGGAATGATGTCTTTACATAGTGCTTTTGCCACCGTCAGAGCATCAGGTGATTTTGTTGGGAATAATTCGATCCACTTAGAAAACGCATCTATGATAACCAAACAGTACTTATTTCCCTCACTTTGACTTAATTCTATGTAATCCATGTGAATGTACCTCTAGTAGGTCGCAATTGCCCTTGCGGATTATGGCGTGCACAGATCATGCATGCTCTACAAAAATTCTTTGAATATAAATTGAAACCATAGGTTGTAAAGTGTTGATGTATCTGTGCCACCATCCCTCCAGTTGAGACATGGGACA
The DNA here is from genome assembly GCF_024500385.1 of Phyllopteryx taeniolatus. Taxonomy (NCBI): domain Eukaryota; kingdom Metazoa; phylum Chordata; class Actinopteri; order Syngnathiformes; family Syngnathidae; genus Phyllopteryx; species Phyllopteryx taeniolatus. Next base: position 26,067 of record NC_084505.1, on the reverse strand, counting down.
CACCATGGCTCAATATAGCAGCCCATTTGAATAGGTTTTTTTGGAAGTATTTGTTTCCCTTCTGTGCTAATGTAAATTTCATTTTGTAGTTTTGCACCTTGTTTTTCCCAATAATTGCGTTCTTGTTGTGGACTTTGATGTTGCATGTCTTTTAGTGTTTGGTCATCTAAGGTTTGTTCTTCAATTTGTTCTTTTAAACCTAAAAATGGTTTATAGGCTGCTTCTTTCGCGGTTTTGTCAGCAAATGCGTTTCCTTTAGAAACCTTGTCAGTGCAAGATGTATGTGCAACACATTTGCAAATTGCCACTTTTCGTGGATGTTGCACTGCGTGTAATAATTGTTTAAGTAATTCAGCATGTGTTACTGGCTTTCCTGTTGACGTAATCATTCCTCTGTTATCCCAATATTGCGCAAACACGTGACCTGTGGAATACGCATATTGGCTATCAGTATAGATTGTAACATCTTTATTTACCATTAGTTTGCATGCCTTGGTTAATGCTACTAATTCAGCAGCTTGGGCAGAGTAATGTGACGGTAGTGACTCAGCTTTTAGCACAGTGGTATCAGTTACCACCGCATATCCTGTTCTTATCTTCCCTCGTTCATCTTTTTTCGAAGAACCATCTACATATAGAACCTGTCCGTCACTTAACAGTTGATCTTTCAAATCACCTCTACATTTAGCAGTTTGTTCAGCCAATTCCTGACAATCATGCTGCGTGCCTTCATCAGGTAAGGGTATTAGTGTGGCTGGATTTAAGGTTGTGCATCGCTCAACAGTCAAATGTGGTTGTGACAGCAAGATGGCCATGCAAGATATATGTCTTGCAGGTGATAAAAACGCCATATTCGTTTGCAATAGGAGAGCAGACACTGTATGTGGGAATGGATGAAATAACTCAATTGTGGAACTGCTCTCCACTGTCATTGAGGCTGCCACAACTGCTCTGTCCAATTTAGTCGAAAAATAAGCTATTGGTCTTAGCTTATCACCGTATTGTTGCGTAAGTACGGAGGTCATGCAATACCTTTTACAATCCACCATTTGAACAAATGGTTCACCACAATTTGGAAGGCGCAGCGCAACACTGGACACCAAATGTTGTTTAATGTCACAGAAGGCATTTTCTGCCTCTGTATTCCATTGAACAGATGATGTCATTTTAAGGTTGTCTTCATACATTAATTTTGACAATGGTGCAACAATTTCTGCATAGTTTGGAATCCATCTTCTTCTTCTTTTCCTTTCGGCTTGTCCCGTTAGGGGTCGCCACAGCGCGTCATCCTTTTCCATGAGAGCCTATCTCCTGCATCCTCCTCTCGAACACCAACTGCCATCATGTCTTCCCTCACGACATCCATCAACCTTCTCTTTGGTCTTCCTCTAGCTCTCTTGCCTGGCAGCTCCATCCTCATCATCCTTCTACCAATATACTCACTCTCTCTCCTCTGGACGTGTCCAAACCATTGAAGTCTGCTCTCTCTAACTTTGTCTCCAAAACATCGAACCTTGGCTGTCCCTCTGATGAGCTCATTTCTAATTTTATCCAACCTGGTCACTCCGAGAGCGAACCTCAACATCTTCATTTCCACCACCTCCAGCTCTGCTTCCTTTTTTCTCTTCAGTGCCACTGTCTCTAATCCATACATCATGGCTGGCCTCACCACTGTTTTATAAACTTTGCCCTTCATCCTAGCAGAGACTCTTCTGTCACATAACACACCTGACACCTTCCTCCACCCGTTCCAACCTGCTTGGACCCGTTTCTTCACTTCCTGACCACACTCACCATTGCTCTGGACGGTTGACCCCAAGTATTTAAAGTCCTCTACCCTTGCCATCTCTTCTCCCTGTAGCCTCATTCTCCCCCCACCACCCCTCTCATTCATGCACATATATTCTGTTTTACTTCGGCTAATCTTCATTCCTCTTCTTTCCAGTGCATGCCTCCATCTTTCTAACTGTTCCTCCAGCTGCTCCCTGCTTTCACTGCAGATCACAATGTCATCTGCAAACATCATGGTCCACGGGGATTCCAGTCTAACCTCATCTGTCAGCCTATCCATCACCACTGCAAAAAGGAAGGGGCTCAGGGCTGATCCCTGATGCAGTCCCACGTCCACCTTAAATTCTTCTGTCACCCCGACAGCACACCTCACCGCTGTTCTGCTGCCCTCGTACATGTCCTGTATTATTCTAACATACTTCTCTGCCACTCCAGACTTCCGCATGCAGTACCACACTTCCTCTCTGGGTACTCTGTCATAGGCTTTCTCTAGATCTACAAAGACACAATGTAGCTCCTTCTGACCTTCTCTGTACTTTTCCATCAACATCCTCAAGGCAAATAATGCATCTGTGGTACTCTTTCTAGGCATGAAACCATACTGTTGCTCGCAAATACTCACTTCTGTCCTGAGTCTAGCCTCCACTACTCTTTCCCATAACTTCATTGTGTGGCTCATCAACTTTATTCCTCTATAGTTGCCACAGCTCTGCACATCACCTTTGTTCTTAAAAATGGGCACCAGTACACTTTTCCTCCATTCCTCAGGCATCTTCTCACGCACTAGAATTCTATTGAACAAGCTGGTCAAAAACTCCACAGCCACCTCTCCTAGATGCTTCCATACCTCCACAGGAATGTCATCAGGACCAACTGCCTTTCCATTTTTCATTCTCTTTAATGCCTTTCTAACTTCCCCCTTACTAATCATTGCCACTTCCTGGTCCACCACACTTGCCTCTTCTACTCTCCCTTCTCTATCATTTTCCTCATTCATCAACTCCTCGAAGTATTCTTTCCATCTACCTAGCACACTGCTGGCACCAGTCAACATATTTCCATCTCTATCCTTAATCACCCTAACCTGCTGCACATCCTTCCCATCTCTATCCCTCTGTCTGGCCAGCCTGTATAGATCCTTTTCTCCTTCTTTAGTGTCCAACCTGCCATACATGTCATCATATGCCTCTTGTTTTGCCTTTGCCACCTCTACCTTTGCCCTGTGTCGCATCTCAATGTATTCCTTTCGCCTCTCCTCGGTCCTCTCAGTGTCCCACTTCTTCTTAGCTAACCGTTTTCCTTGTATGATTTCCTGTACTGTGAGGTTCCACCACCAAGTCTCCTTCTCTCCTTTCCTGCCAGAAGATACACCAAGTACTCTCCTGCCTGCTTCTCTGATCACCTTGGCTGCAGTGGTCCAGTCTTCTGGAAGCTCTTCCCGTCCACCGAGAGCCTGTATCACCTCTTCCCGAAAAGCTGCACAACACTCGTCCTGTCTCAGCTTCCACCACATGGTTCTCTTCTCTGCCTTTGTCTTCCTAATTTTCCTCCCCACCACCAGAGTCATCTTACACACCACCATCCTATGCTGTCTAGCCACACTCTCCCCTACCACTACCTTACAGTTGGTAACCTCCTTCAGATTACATCGTCTGCACAAGATGTAATCCACCTGTGTGCTTCTACCTCCGCTCTTGTAGGTCACCCTATGTTCGTGCCTCTTCTGGAAAAAAGTGTTCACTACAGCCATTTGCATCCTTGTTGCAAAGTCTACCACCATCTGTCCCTCCAAGTTCCTCCAAGAGTAGTGGAGCAAAATATTTTTAGTATTCCGGAGTTCAGTAAGAGGGTGTATTTACTCTGTGATAAAAATCGCGATTGAATCGCATAAGGACCCTGGATGCGTCGAGTCAGGGACTCGGTGTCTGGGACACAATATTGGGAGGTTTTACTGTAGGCCAACAGTAACCTCAGAGGTCTGGGACCTCGTGCCAGGGGCACAACCCGGCAGTTGGATAGCCCCCTGCCAGGAGTCGATCCCAATAAGGGGTTGCTTACGGCGCGCAATATTGTGCCTCTGAGAAAAATGGAAGCGTGACCTCCCCATGTTGAGTTAGTCCGTGCGGGTTGAGTCTGGTCTCCCCTCACGCCGGAAACAATACTCCGCACCGCGCTACGAGGGCGGGTGAGAACAAACCGTCGGATCGACCAGCAGAAAATTAAAAGGGAAAAAAAAAAACATAAAATACGGCAAGAACAAACCGCAGAAAAGTACAAAAATATCATAAAAGCCCCAAGAACAAATAATAATAAAATAATAAACATCGTATTTTTATTTTTGTGACATCAGTTATTATAATGGAGTTTGTGTGAAAAGGTGAGAAGATGAGGGTTAGCTCCGAGGATGTGGGGAATGATAAAATTACTGTTGGAGAACAGATAAATTTGATGTGGCCGTATTTTAAGGAAGCCCTCCCGGGGATGAAAGGTATGCTAGAGGGATGTCAGAATGCTGTTTTTCCCCCCCAAACATTCTGAGTAGATTAATATATTACAGGTTTTGGTTCGAATTTGTGATGCTTTTGTGAGGCGAGAATTGCGGAAAGAATGGGAGAGGAATAAAAACAGTTTAAGAATAGAGGTTTATGCTGTCGCACTGATGAAATGGCAGAATATCAGATTAGATTTGACCAACTGGCGGCAAACTCCAAATTACAAAAAAACAATTGAAAAAGAGAAAGATGAAGGATTCAAAAACATCTTACGAGGCTTGCTGCAAGCCCTCAGCCCCTCCACCTCACGCGTTTCCTCCGCAGCCTGAGCCTGTTGTTCAAGCGCCGATAGCAGAGATAACCAGTGGGTCGGTAAGGTTTGATATCATAGGAGATCAAAACTTTGGGTGGCGGGCCAGCTCGGCGGGCCAGCTCAGGGCCATACCAATGTGCTTTCCAGTTTGAATCCTTTCTCAGACTCAGGTCTGGAGAACCAGATTGACAAAGCAGGAAGCCAGTCTGGTGGCTTTCTGGGACGAAAGAAGAACACGCAGTTTGCCGAAGGGGTCGACCTCAGCATATGGTTCGGTGAGACAGGAAGTGGACAGAGTTAATGCTGGTACTGATATGTCAGATTTGGATGATTACGAATGCAATTGAGTGCAACCCATTTAGGAATTGATCAGGCGAAAAGAATGAGGCTGAAGTGAAGCGGGTCCGGGATCAGTTAACAGAAGTGTATCGGTTGCTGGATAAGGCACTGCACTATAGGGGAAGCTGTGAGCAACCAAATGGGGTAACAGTTGTGTTAAATAAATTGTAGAAGTTATCATTTATTTGCTTAGCTTGCATTAGTATTATAGACGATTTTGATGGTTGCTTGCTGACCGTGAGAGAAAGGAAGATGTCTCGCCTTCAAGAAGATGACTCAGCGGGACTCATCAGAGAGAAGGACGCCTTGACCAAGGACGTGGCTGGGTGTTGGTCTCATGTCTTCACCTTGAAACCCTCCCCTTAGTGTGTTGTGTCTTGTAGCTTAGTATGTTATGTCTTGTAACTTAGATACCTCCCTATTTCAAATAAATACGGGAGCAATGGGGGAGATTGTTTTGAGTGTGATGGGAGGCTGTAATCTGAACAATCTCCCATTCGTCCTCCTCATGAGCAAAAGAAACCAGCGTCTTCATTCCTGTGTGTCTATTTTTTTTATAGGTGTTGGGTGAGATAGCTCCAACATTAAATTGGTCCTTCGAGCCGGATGTCAACACACCTGAGGATTCCAGTTGTGGAGCCGACTTCCAGTTAAGAGGCCGTGGCCACGGCAAGTAAGACCCTTTACGGGACTGGTCTTCGTTCTCCTCAACTGGGATCTGAAGGTTGACGACAATCCACAGGATTGAAGACGACTTTGGTGAGTTAAAATAAAAAAAAGGGATTAAAAAGTGAGTGAATTGCGCGACAAAGAAGTCTGCGGCAGAATATATTGCCATGGTGTGTCACATGTCTCAACCGGAGGGATGGTGGCACAGATACATCAACACTTTACAGCCCTAAAAAATAGCAGAAAGAAACACGTGGGTTCATTTAACACACTGTAAAAGAGTCATTTCAGCTGGGTACTCAAATAGGGAAGGTGAGCAAAAGTCTGATAACGGAGTGGGAGCAGATGTGTAGATTCTGAAAACGCTTGCTGGTCAGTGAAGAAAAAAGACACCAACCCATTTAGTGAGAACTCAGCAGAAAGGCACACCCGCGTTGGTTATGAGATTCGATAGGTTGTCACGTAGCAACTTTGGCTACTATGGTGTTGGTTTTGTTTATGTGGTATATGGGACGTCCCACCCTGAATGATACCAACTTAGAGGTGTAAATCATGGGATCCTATATATCCCTTAACAAAAGCAGACAAACACAAACCAATGTTTTTCTACTTTAGTAGCACCGAGTAATTTTACTTATATAAACATGATTAGTAAAGGCAATAAATTAGGACCACTGTATACCCTATGCCTGTTCAAGATTTAATGGAAAAAGCACCAATGTTGTTATCAAATCTAGAACATAGACAAAAAAGAGATTTATCCTGGCAGGGGCAAAATTATCCAACATAAATCATACATCGACGCCATAGGTGTTCCTCGTGGGGTTCCTAATCAATACAAATTAGCTGACCAAGTTGCAGAAGGATTTGAGTACCTCATATGCTGGTGGTGTACGATTAATAAAAATGTTGACAGGATAAACTATATCCACTTCAATGTACAGAGATTAGGAAATTGGACTCGGAGTGGGTTGGAAGCTGTGCATGAGCAGCTCAAGGCTACCTCTTTAATGACGTTCCAAAATCGCATAGCTGTCGACATGCGCCTCGCAAGAGGGGAGGTGTTTGCGGTATGTTTGGAGAACAATGTTTTACATACATTCCAAACAATACTGCTTCAGATGGCAGCTTGACCAGAGCCATCGATGGTCTATGGACCCTCAATCACAAGATGAAGAACCACTCTGGTGTAGACACCTCGTTGTGGGACAGCTGGATGGACGTTTTTGGTAAATACAAAACCCTAATTTGCAGCCCTATGGGGGGCACAAGTCAGTGCAAACTGTAGGCCGGTCCCAAGCCCGGATAAATGCAGACGGTTGCGTCAGGAAGGGCATCCGGCTTAAAACCTTGCCAAACAAATATGAGCGTTCATCCAAAGAATTCCATACCGGATCGGTCGTGGCCCGGGTTAACAACGTCCGCCACCGGCGCCGTCAACCTGCAGGGCGCTGTTGGAAATTCAGCTACTGTGGGTCGAAGTCGAAGTCAAAGAAGAAGAAGAAGAAGAGGTGGAAAGCGGGTTCTTCGGCAGAAAGAGAAGAGGAAAACACAGAGCCTAGAACTGAATGTGGGGACTTTGAATGTTGGGACTATGACAGGAAAATCTCGGGAGTTGGTTGACATGATGATTAGGAGAAAGGTTGATATATTGTGTGTCCAGGAGACCAGGTGGAAAGGCAGTAAGGCTAGAAGTTTAGGGGCAGGGTTTAAATTATTTTACCATGGTGTAGATGGGAAGAGAAATGGAGTCGGGATTATTTTAAAAGAAGAGTTGGCTAAGAATGTCTTGGAGGTGAAAAGAGTATCAGATCGAGTGATGAGGCTGAAATTTGAAATTGAGGGTGTTATGTGTAATGTGATTAGTGGCTATGCCCCACAGGTAGGATGTGACCTAGAGGTGAAAGAGAAATTCTGGAAGGAGCTAGATGATGTAGTTCTGAGCATCCCAGACAGAGAGAGAGTCGTAATTGGTGCAGATTGTAATGGACATGTTGGTGAAGGTAATAAGGGTGATGAAGAAGTGATGGGTAAGTACGGTATCCAGGAAAGGAACTTGGAGGGACAGATGGTGGTAGACTTTGCAACAAGGATGCAAATGGCTGTAGTGAACACTTTTTTCCAGAAGAGGCACGAACATAGGGTGACCTACAAGAGCGGAGGTAGAAGCACACAGGTGGATTACATCTTGTGCAGACGATGTAATCTGAAGGAGGTTACCAACTGTAAGGTAGTGGTAGGGGAGAGTGTGGCTAGACAGCATAGGATGGTGGTGTGTAAGATGACTCTGGTGGTAGGGAGGAAAATTAGGAAGACAAAGGCAGAGAAGAGAACCATGTGGTGGAAGCTGAGACAGGACGAGTGTTGTGCAGCTTTTCGGGAAGAGGTGATACAGGCTCTCGGTGGACGGGAAGAGCTTCCAGAAGACTGGACCACTGCAGCCAAGGTGATCAGAGAAGCAGGCAGGAGAGTACTTGGTGTATCTTCTGGCAGGAAAGGAGAGAAGGAGACTTGGTGGTGGAACCTCACAGTACAGGAAATCATACAAGGAAAACGGTTAGCTAAGAAGAAGTGGGACACTGAGAGGACCGAGGAGAGGCGAAAGGAATACATTGAGATGCGACACAGGGCAAAGGTAGAGGTGGCAAAGGCAAAACAAGAGGCATATGATGACATGTATGGCAGGTTGGACACTAAAGAAGGAGAAAAGGATCTATACAGGCTGGCCAGACAGAGGGATAGAGATGGGAAGGATGTGCAGCAGGTTAGGGTGATTAAGGATAGAGATGGAAATATGTTGACTGGTGCCAGCAGTGTGCTAGGTAGATGGAAAGAATACTTCGAGGAGTTGATGAATGAGGAAAATGATAGAGAAGGGAGAGTAGAAGAGGCAAGTGTGGTGGACCAGGAAGTGGCAATGATTAGTAAGGGGGAAGTTAGAAAGGCATTAAAGAGAATGAAAAATGGAAAGGCAGTTGGTCCTGATGACATTCCTGTGGAGGTATGGAAGCATCTAGGAGAGGTGGCTGTGGAGTTTTTGACCAGCTTGTTCAATAGAATTCTAGTGCGTGAGAAGATGCCTGAGGAATGGAGGAAAAGTGTACTGGTGCCCATTTTTAAGAACAAAGATGATGTGCAGAGCTGTGGCAACTATAGAGGAATAAAGTTGATGAGCCACACAATGAAGTTATGGGAAAGAGTAGTGGAGGCTAGACTCAGGACAGAAGTGAGTATTTGCGAGCAACAGTATGGTTTCATGCCTAGAAAGAGTACCACAGATGCATTATTTGCCTTGAGGATGTTGATGGAAAAGTACAGAGAAGGTCAGAAGGAGCTACATTGTGTCTTTGTAGATCTAGAGAAAGCCTATGACAGAGTACCCAGAGAGGAACTGTGGTACTGCATGCGGAAGTCTGGAGTGGCAGAGAAGTATGTTAGAATAATACAGGACATGTACGAGGGCAGCAGAACAGCGGTGAGGTGTGCTGTCGGTGTGACAGAAGAATTTAAGGTGGACGTGGGACTGCATCAGGGATCAGCCCTGAGCCCCTTCCTTTTTGCAGTGGTGATGGATAGGCTGACAGATGAGGTTAGACTGGAATCCCCGTGGACCATGATGTTTGCAGATGACATTGTGATCTGCAGTGAAAGCAGGGAGCAGCTGGAGGAACAGTTAGAAAGATGGAGGCATGCACTGGAAAGAAGAGGAATGAAGATTAGCCGTAGTAAAACAGAATATATGTGCATGAATGAGAGGGATGGTGGGGGAAGAATGAGGCTACAGGGAGAAGAGATGGCAAGGGTAGAGGACTTTAAATACTTGGGGTCAACCGTCCAGAGCAATGGTGAGTGTGGTCAGGAAGTGAAGAAACGGGTCCAAGCAGGTTGGAACGGGTGGAGGAAGGTGTCAGGTGTGTTATGTGACAGAAGAGTCTCTGCTAGGATGAAGGGCAAAGTTTATAAAACAGTGGTGAGGCCAGCCATGATGTATGGATTAGAGACAGTGGCACTGAAGAGAAAACAGGAAGCAGAGCTGGAGGTGGCGGAAATGAAGATGTTGAGGTTCGCTCTCGGAGTGACCAGGTTGGATAAAATTAGAAATGAGCTCATCAGCGGGACATCCAAGGTTCGATGTTTTGGAGACAAAGTTAGAGAGAGCAGACTTCAATGGTTTGGACACGTCCAGAGGAGAGAGAGTGAGTATATTGGTAGAAGGATGATGAGGATGGAGCTGCCAGGCAAGAGAGCTAGAGGAAGACCAAAGAGAAGGTTGATGGATGTCGTGAGGGAAGACATGATGGCAGTTGGTGTTCGAGAGGAGGATGCAGGAGATAGGCTCTCATGGAAAAGGATGACGCGCTGTGGCGACCCCTAACGGGACAAGCCGAAAGGAAAAGAAGAAGAAGAAGACAAAACCCTAATTTCACCAATATTGATATCAATTGCTGTTTTTGCAGCCATTCTGACATTGTGTGGATGTTGTTGTATCCCATGCATTCGGGCTTTAAACAGTAGATTAATCACCACAGCAATTACCCCCATGGATAACCGTATGGAGCAGATGTATCCTTTACTGGATGTTGATAATGATGACGATGATGATGATGATGATGATGTTGTTTTACCTGATTTGTTTCCTGATCCAGGTGATTATGATGTTTAAACTACAACATTCATGTATGACAAGTTTACTCTGAGTGTAAATGTATTTGTTTCATAAAAATGATTCTACAGTTAAAAATCGAAATGAAGTGACTGTAAAATGATATGAGAATTTGTGCAAATACATGATAAACAGAAGGGAAATGTTAAATAAATAGTAGAAGTTATCATTTATTTGCTTAGCTTGCATTAGTATTATAGACGATTTTGATGGTTGCTTGCTGACTGTGAGACAAAGGAAGATGAAGAAGATGACTCAGCAGGAATCATCAGAGAGACGGACGCCTTGACCAAGGACGTGGCCGGTGTTGGTCTCATGTCTTCACCTTGAAACCCTCCCCTTAGTGTGTTGTGTCTTGTAGCTTAGTATGTTATGTCTTGTAACTTAGAAACCTCCATATTTCAAATAAATAGAGGAGCGACGGGGAGAGATTGTTTAGAGCGTAAAGGGAGGCTGTAATCTGAACAATCTCCCATACGTCCTCCTCATGAGCAAAAGAAACCAGCGTCTTCATTCCTTTTGTGTCTATTTTTATAGGTGTTAGGCGAGATAGAGCCAACAAGTTGATAAGGAGGAAGTGAGGTGCACAGAGGGGAACCGCAAGCAGTGGGAAACAGGGGCTCGATGGCGAGAAAGAGGAAGATGACTGGGTGTCTGGTAAAGCTAAGAATAAGAGCAGAAACAGAAGGTTGCAAGGGCCTCTTCTGATGCTAGGCCGGTAATAGCATTAGCTATGGGCGACTTGAGAGCAATCATGGGAACAAAACTCACCTATCTGCAGATGCAAATGCTGGAAGGAATCGCTCGCACTGCAGCCTATTCGGACGATCTTCCCTTGGATGGCGATATTCTGGGTGAGATTGGCATTGCCATGCGTGAAATGTTCCCAGCCCCATTAGGGCCCCTCGCTAAGTGTTTCTAAGATGGGTGAAGGAGAGACAGGCCTTGCTTATTTGTCACGCACGCGCCACGACTGGTCAGTCAGTTAGTTCAGTCATAACTCATTTTTACCGAGAGGTGGTACTCAGGGGAGCACCACAGCTGTGGCCGAAGCCATGAGTGACATCCCAGCAATGACAACCACGACACCGGCTGAGTGGAAATCACACTTTTTACATTACTTAGGCAGACATATTGAAAAAGAAAAAGTTGACACAACTTTATTGTTTTTATCAAATAATCATTAACTTATAATTTATGGCTGCAACATGTTCCAAAAAAGCTGGGACAGGTGGATAAAAAGACTGCGAAAGCGGCAAGGCCGAAAACCAACATTGAATGCCCGTGACTTTCGAACGTGTAAAGGATAACACCACATGGGCTCAGGAACACTTCAGAAAACCAATGTCAGTAAATACAGTTCGGCGCTACATCCGTAATTGCAACTTGAAACGCTACTATGCAAAGCAAAAGCCATTTATCAACAACACCCAGAAAAGCCGCCGGCTTCTCTGGGCCAGAGCTCATCTAAGATGGACTGATGCAAAGTGGAAAAGTGTTCTGTGGTCCGACGAGTCTAGATTTCAAATTGTTTTGAGGAAATTGTGGACTCGTGGCAAAAGAGGAAATGAACCCCCCAGACTGTTATGGACGCAAAGTTCAAAAGCCAGCATCTGTGATAGTATGGGGATGTCTTAGTGCCAATGGCATGGGTAACTTACACATCTGTGAAGGCACCATTAATGCTAAAAGGTACATACATGTTTTGGAGAAACATGCTGCCATCCAAGCAACGTCTTTTTCATGGACGCCCCTGCTTATTTCAGCAAGACAATGCCAAACCACATTCTGCATGCATTACAACAGCGTGGCTTCGTAGTAAAAGAGTGCAGGTACTAGACTGGCCTGCCTGCAGTCCAGGCCTGTCTTCCATTGAAAACATGTGGCGCATTATGAAGCGTAAAATACGACAACGGAGACCCCAGACTGTTGAACAGCTGAAGCTGTACATCAAGCAAGAATGGGAACGAATTCCACCTACAAAGCTTCAACAATTAGTGTCCTCAGTTCCCAAATGTTTATGGAATGTTGTTAAATGGTGATGTAACACAATTGTAAACATGACCCTGTCCCAGCTTTTTTTGGAACATGTTGCAGCCATAAAATTCTAAGTTAATGATTATTTGCTAAAAACAATAAAGTTCATCAGTGTGAACATTAAATAGCTTGTCTTTGGAGTGTATTCAATTAAATATAGGTTGAACATGATTTGCAAATCATTGTGCTCTGTTTTTATTTGTGTTTAACACAATGTCCCAACTTCATTGGAATTGGGGTTGTAAAAGTGTGAATTTCATTTCAAAGAACACCTTGGTTTTGTCATATCAGAATCAGAATCATCTTTATTTGCCAAGTATGTCCAAAACACACAAGGAATTTGTCTCCGGTAGTTGGAGCCGCTCTAGTACAACAACAGAACAATTTACAGAACACTTTGGAGACAAAGACATTGACAAAAAAAAATAGTCACTGAGCAGTAAAGGGTTGCTAGTTATCTGGTAATGCCGGTACATTTATTTATTTATTTTTTTTTGACAATTGTGCAAAGAAAAAATACAGAGTCCTCGAGCACTTAGAGCAGTTCGAATGACTAATATTGCAATAGTCTGGTGCAATGGCCATTGTGCAAAGGGCGCTGAGACTTCAAGGAGTGTATGCGGTTTAAAGTGACGAGTAGTGCGATAATCTGGGACAATGTTGGTTGTGCAAATGTTACAGATACTCCTCAATCAGTGTGCCAGTGGCCAGTATATGCAAATAGTGCAGCATGGCGAGACAACTACAGTAAGTGCACGAGTAATACCTAATTGGCCCCACAGAAATGTGACAACGAACTCAAGTCAAAAAATTGCCACCATGTTGTAATGGAATTGTAGGTTAGGTGTTTAAGAAGTTGATTGCAAGAGGGAAGAAGCTGTTGGAATGTCTACTAGTTCTAGTTTGCATTGATCGGTAGCGCCTACCCGTGGGAAGGAGCTGTAAGAGCTGGTGACCGGGGTGCGGAGGGTCCGAGAGGATTTTGCACGCCCTTGTCTTAGTTCTGGCAGTGTGCAATTCCTCAATGATGGGTAGGGGGGTAGCGACAATCCTTTCAGCAGTTTTGATTGTCCGTTGCAGTCGGAGTTTGTCCTTTTTTGTAGCAGCACCAAACCAGACTGTGATGGAAGAACACAGGACTGATTCGATGACCGCTGTGTAGAACTGTCTCAGCAGCTCCGGTGGCAGGCTGTGCTTTCTCAGAAGCTGCAGGAAGTACATCCTCTGCTGGGCCTTTTTGAGGACGGAGTTGATGTTGGTCGCCCACTTCAGGTCCTGAGAGATTGTAATTCCCAGGAACTTGAAGGTCTCGACGGTTGACACAAGGCAGCTGGATAACGTGAGGGGCAGCTGTGGCGTATGATGCCTCCTGAAGTCCACGATCATCTCTACAGTCTTGAGCGTGTTCAGCTCCAGGTTGTGTCGGCCACACCACAGCTCCAGCCGCTCCGCTTCCTGTCGATATGCAGACTCGTCACCGTCCTTGATGAGGCCGATGACAGTGGTGTCATCTGCAAACTTCAGGAGTTTGACAGTCGGGTTCGCTGAGGTGCAGTCGTTCGTGAAGAAGAGCAGCGGAGAGAGGACACAACCTTGGGGCGCCCCAGTGCTGAAGCTGCGTGTGGATGAGGTGGCCTCCCCCAGCCTTACCTGCTGTGTCCTGCCCGTCAGAAAGCTGTAAATCCACTGGCAGATGGCAGGTGAGACGCTGAGCTGGAGAAGCTTGGATGAAAGGAGTTCAGGGATGATGGTGTTGAACGCTGAGCTGAAGTCCACAAACAGGATCCTCGCGTAGGTCCCTGCACTCTTGAGGTGTTCTAGGATCAAGTGCAGTTCCATGTTGACTGCATCATCTGCAGACCTGTTCGCTTGGTAGGCAAACTGCAGGGGGTCCAGCAGGGGACCTGTGACACTCTTGAGGTGGTCCAGCATGAGACGTTCAAAGGACTTCATGACCACAGATGTCAAAGCGACAGGCCTGTAGTCCTTCAGACCCAAGATTGCAGGTTTCTTGGGGACTGGAATGATGGTGGAGCGTTTGAAATAGGATGGAACTTCGCACAGTTCCAGAGATCTATTGAAGATCTGAGTGAAGACTGGAGCGAGCTGGTCCGCGCAGACTTTGAGGCAGGATGGGGACACATGGTCCGGGCCTGCCGCTTTGTTAATCTTTTGTTGTTTGAAGATGCGTCTCACATCCTGTTCATGGATGGTTAACGCAGAAGTCAGAGGTGTGATTGTGGTCGGGGGTGCGGCCGGATGGGTGTGTGGTGTGAAACTGTCCTTTTCAAATCTGCAGTAGAAGGTATTCAAGTCGTTGGTTAGTGTGCTATTGTTCTCAGCTTGGGGGGATCGTCGCTTGTAATTAGTCAGCGATTGGAATGCATGCCAGACTGATTTAGAGTCGTTTGCGCTAAACTGTTTTTCCAACTTTGCTGCATAGTTCCTCTTTGCAATGTTAATTTCTTTTGTCAGCTGGTTTCCAGCTCGATTATACAGGGCCCTGTCCCCGCTCTGATGTGCATCCTCCTTAGCTTAGCGAAGCTGCTTAAGTTTAGCAGTGAACCACGGCTTGTTGTTATTGAATGTGCGAAATGATTTTGTTGGTACACACACATCTTCACAGAAACTGATATAGGATGTAACAGTGTCCACATCTTCATCCAGGCTGCCAGCTGAATTTTGAAAGACACTCCAGTCTGTGCAGTCTAAACAGCTTTGAAGTTCCATCTTGGCTTCATTGGTCCACTTTTTCACTGTTTTCACTGTAGGCTTTGCGCATTTAAGTTCTTTCCTCTACGTCGGTATTAAGTGAATTAAGCAGTGATCAGACGAGCCCAGGGCTGCACGAGGTATAGCACGGTATGCGTTTTTTACCGTAGTGTAGCAGTGGTCTAAAGTATTATTTTCCCTGGTAGGACAGTCGATGTGCTGCTTGTATTTAGGGAGTTCGTGGTTGAGTTTAGCTTTGTTAAAGTCCCCGAGAACAATGAGGGGTGAGTCCGGGTGTTTTTTTTCAATTTCGTTGACTTGTTCGGCGAGCGTTAGCAGTGTGGCGTTCGTGTTAGCTTGAGGCGGTATGTAGACTCCAGCCAGTATGAATGATGCGAACTCACATGGCGAGTAGAATGGTTTACAGTTTAAAAATAGCAACTCCAAATGCAGGCTGCAGTGTGTGCTGAGCTCCGTGACGTCCGTACACCATTTTTCGTTGATATAGAGGCATATCCTGCCGCCCTTTGTTTCCCCGATGATTCCATGTCGCGGTCCGCTCGATGACTGTGGAAGCTGGGAAGCATGACGGCGCCATCGGGTACAGCGTTGCAAAGCCAGGTCTCGGTGAAGCACATGACCGCGGAACGTCCGAAGTCTTTACTGGTCTTTAACAGAAGATGAAGCTCATCCATTTTGTTGGGTAGGGAGCGTACATTCGCGAGGTGGATCGACGGGAACGCCAATCTGTGTCCTTTCTTGCGGAGTTTCACCTGAATGTCACCACGCTTCCCTCTGTGGCGCTTCCGTCTCCATGCGCCTGAAAACCGCGGACGCCGCTCCGGTGAGTAACTCGGGGAAAAACCTGAGCAGATTTGCGAAAGTTGGTGACAGAAAGTCCGGAGTAGCCTCGTTGATGGTTAGCAGGTCTCCTCTTGTGTAAGTGAGTCGTGTAAGGTCTCCAAAGACGGACGAAAAACACAAAAACAAAAACAATACTAGAGAGTGTGTTACTGAGGCGACCACACTGGTAGGCGCCATCTTGGTCAAATGTGTCCAGAAAAGACCCCTCTGACAGTCACTTCTGTTTGACCCAGTTTTGTATCCGCTTTTCCATATTTGGCTAAAGGTATTTGGGATAACCGGTCACGCACTAAGACCAGAGTATATAAGGATAGATTATTTAAGTGTATTAATTGTAACAGTATATGAAATGCAGATCCTGTAAGATAGCGATTGAAATATCAATAGTAAATCATTTAATTTTATACACTGTATAACAGTATGCTGATTGGTGGCATCTTGATGGCCAAGGCTCTTATGTTGAAGAGATTTTAGGGAGTTTAAGGATTTGACGTAAGTAATGTTCTTATGGCCGACCGCCATTGTGGCATCTGTAGGCAATTACAAACCTTTTTAGTAGGGTTCAAATAATTTGTACCTCAGATCCACGAAAAACCGGGGATTCACTGTAATGGCTTGAACTTGCTTGAAATTTAGTGGGGACTCAAGTTTACTAACCTTACACTTTTTATGCCCCCTGACTTGTTAATTTCCCTGAGACTTGAAGTTAAGACTTCTGACTTTCAACATATGTTACCTCCTCCCACCTCTGTTGTTTTCTTTTACGATCAGGCCACCAACTATCTCCGAAGACAGGGAGGCGGTCCAACATAGAAGAATCTGGTCAAGGGCCACAGCCTACTTCACCCGGTCACGGGCCGATGAGGATGAGAGAGCGACCACGGTGGCCGGTGTGTCTCTCTGTCCGATCTGCCACGATCCACCGTGTCCCATTAGTGGTCTTCTTTCTGTTGGAAACCGGACAAGCTGGTCCGCATCAGAAACCCGTGGTGGCAGAAGATAGGACCGGCGCTTGGAGGCGCCGAAGTGAGAACACACACACCCTCTCGTGTAGGAAAACGTGATGCCACGAGTAAAACATGCAAACCTCACGCTCAACTGAGAGCCTGGGAATGGGAGTTCCAGGCTCTGTGATTAGAACGAGACCATCATAGGACAACGTAATATGATAATGTTATCCCTTCCCCATGGGTCTTCACCACTCTGTGGGAGGGGCCATCGGACCTTGCGAACTGATGATCTCCTGCTACAGAAGCTGGCTCTGAGGACTGGATGTCACATCCTCTAGCAGGGAAAGGAGCCCCAGCTAGTGTGTAGGTCGAGAAATTCCGACAAGAAATAGTCGGACATCGCCTCCACACACAGCAGGGCTCTGGAACCAAGTCCACTCGAGAGGGGTTAGACTCAATGGGGATGGGACAACAATGCTCACGGTGTGGAATGCAGTGAGACCTTGGCAGGGCGTGATTGGGAGGATCGGGCCCCGATCAAACCCGAGCGTGTGTTCTGGTTATTGGACTTGTGTGCTGCAACACGATTGTCCATAGACGAACACCAAGTTCAAGCATAGGGGTGTCCCACGAGGCACTCAGCACCGGGACATCCTAGTCGCAGTTATCGCTGATCGACTTTCTTTGTCGTGTCAACGTACTGCAGCCGCATAGTCTTGGCCACTCGGTGAAGAAGGGGCGGAGCTGTCACTGATCACACCACCGGCCTTGGTTGTGCTGTTGTCTCCGATGGTGTGGGAAGATGCCGGTTCCGACTTGGCAGGCCCAAACGTAAAAGTGAGGTCTGCTGGGAATCCAGTCCGAAGGAGTTTCAACTCACCAGCCACCGACCGAACTTTGCTCATGTCAGGGGGCTGAAGTGGTTCTTATGGCTTTCATCAAGCCGTGATCTCCAACACTTCACTGGAGCAGTTTTGCAGGCCGATGTGAAGCGCAGGATGAGAACGCAGCATCTCCAAAGCTGAGACCATGGACCTCAGACTGAAAAGGGTGGCGTGCCCTCGCACGCGAGTCGGGGATGAGATCTTGCCCGCCAAGAGGAGGAGTTCAACGAATCGTTGTGGGTCTTGTTCACAAGATGAGAGAAGACTGGAATCGAGAAACGACAAGGCGGATGGGAGCACCGTCCCACAGTGAAGCAGACTTTTATAATTGGTCCTTAGTGGTATAGAAGGAGCTAATCAGAAAGCTAAGCTCTGATATTTACGGTCGAGCCTACGTTACCTCCCCTCACCTATGTCACAGCTGGGGTCGGAATGAACAAGATCCCTGCCGGCTTATACAAGCTGGCCGAAAATAAGTTTACCTCTGCAGTTGTCCGTGCTCACCCCTATAGATCGGGTGACGAATCCACGTCATCCGGATGGGGCTCAGATCGAGCCGCTGCTACCTCCGCATACAGGAGCCAGATGAAGATGGCTCGGAGGATCTGAGATCGGATACCCACCGACGGCATCCCTGGTCAGGTGAAACCTGCACATCCCACCGGGAGGAGACCCCAGGGCCGGCCCAGGACACGCTGGAGAGACTACGTCTTCGTCTGGCATGGGAGATGCCTCGGATCACCCCCCAGAAGAGACTGTGATGAAGTGGGCTTGGGAGAGGAGAAGTCTGGGCGTCCCTGCTAAATCTAACTGGCCCCCGACGCCCCGACGAGTTCGGTACAGATACAGTGGTGTCGGAAATGGCAAGGCAAGTGAATGAAAGGATTATGTATAAAGCAGAACTTCCAAAGTAAACCCTGCTGGTGATTCCATTTCCAATCCCATTTTCCGTACATGTTCTCGAGCATGGGACGAGCGTGAGGACACCTGACGTCCGCAGCTCGGCAATTACAAAGCGCTGCGAGTGATGACAGGTGAATTACTGGTGAGTCCGCATCTTGTATGCTGACCATGACATGCGTCGTTCTCAAGGCCCCGCCCCGCCACAGGTGGTCCTTCAGCGACTTCCCGCCCCTTCGTGAGGATCAACCAGTTTAGTGAAAATCTGTAACCTGACAGCCGACGCTCAGAACAGCCCGATGACGACATGGAGCTCATCGCAGTATCCGGCGAGTGGAGCCGGGCAGCAACGGCGCGGAGGCTGCCGGAACATCTGGTAGGAAAGGCACGGTGGAGTGCCAGTATCAAAACACGACCATGACTTTTGACGCTCCTGTCCAGACGACCAGTTTGGCTAAATCGCAGTTCAAGTATGCTGCACTGAGCGGCACCCCGACGCGCCCTAGGCACATCGGATGCAGCTTCTTGATGTCGCACAAGCAGAAAGACCAGCGACGAAGCGGCAGAAGGCAAAAACACTGGAGCCCATCGGCTTCGCCGTCTACGAGGTCGTGTGTCCTCTCCGCATGCTCCCGTGCGTACTTCCTGCTCTGTCATCCTCCATTGATTCCTCTATATGCAGGTTCCCGACGAGGTAAGAGCTTCCAATCGGGTTCTTTACTTCAAAGGCAGAATGGTGGTGAGTAACCGATTCTCCGATCTCAGGCTAAAGGCAGAGACCACTTGAAGCAGAACTTCTACTTCATCCAGACGCACGCTATTAGCGCATCGGCGTGCCGAATGCAGCATCAAGTCGAGGGAGTCCAGCTAGGCGTCTGCGTCTCCCGCGCGGCGAGTACGTCAGCGTGCCGTCACCTTTAAGCCGCTACAAGGAGCCGACATCATCTGCGGTTTTCTCTCCGAGAAGGCCGCGCCGACATACCCGAGTGTAGTAACGCTCTTTGTCGCGCCTCGCAAACAGAGTCCGCACGCTCTACACATGAATTCAATTTGCGTGTCAGGGAGCTGGAAGACGACGAGGTGGCGGAGCACTTCCGATCGAGTGACGTGGAGAGCGCAGTCGGCGGGCCGAGCAATATGGTATCTGGGCGGCAAGAGGGATTTACCCACTCAAACTCACCTCTAATATCACCAGTATCACGTATGCAATTATGGAAACGCCCCTATAACGGAGCCAGGCACATCATCTGGAGCAGTTCAGAATCAGTATACTCTGATCACCGAGACAAAACATGATCAATACAATACGCAACTAAACCACGAGATGCATAATTATGTAAGCTGTATAATGGAAGCAGATCGCCACAGATGTGTTTAATGTAAGTCGCACATGGCTGTCCAACAGGCCATTGCACAGACCCTGCTAAACAGAAGACAGCAAAAATGTACTGCTGTCTATGTCCGCTCACAGGCCTAGGCAGATTCATAATGACAAGCACACACGTACAAGCTGAAACTGACTGGACAAAACAATTAATCCATCATCCACAACCTACATATATTGTGCGCAAGCAGAGAGGGGCCTAGATGGTGACCACCAGAGGGATAACACAACACTCGTCGTGTCCATCGTGGCGCTGCCATCATCAGCAACAAGGCTATTGTACCATAGACCTTGCAGAACTATATGGACGAGAGTCAGATTGCCGCCGCGGCTCAAGAGTCCTGCATTCCGACAGCTGGCAGGTCGATAAGGCGCATAAGCCACCATACATGCTACAGCTTCCTGTCTGATCCATAGACGTACCGTGTCACGAGAGTGCCAGTGGTGCGCCGTGGCGACCTGGCGATCCAGCAATCAACGAGCAGCAGACCGGTCCTTGAAACGCATCACCGCGAGCGTCAAGTACCTTAACAGGCACCTTCGCTCACGCGCAAGGACCTAAACAAGGTTTCGATGCAACAGAAAAAGAGACCTCAAGACGACGGCTTCAACGCAAAGAGGCGTGTCGCAGCAAGATCAACCCATGGACGTAACCTTGCCGCCATCTTTGCTCGGGGCCGCTGCCGTCATTTCCTTTTGAGTTTTGAGGCCGAGATACCATGTGAGCTCGAGTCCCCGAGTTCTGCTGCTTTCCTCAACGTCGTCGCAGTCGGACGGCAGTGCCGAGCAGGGCTTGGTCGAGTATCAACGTGCTGTGGAGACGATTCAACGCTACCATGTAAATGTTCTCACACACACCGCACGCACGCACAGCACGGCACACTGTGAGGAATCAAAATGCACTCTCCTGCACGTGCATATTCGAGACCAATTCAGGAACTCTGACCTGGACAGTCGAGAGCATGAGCTCCTACGAGAAGAGGAAGGCGCTGGAGTTTACGCATGTGTGATGCCTGGTCGCGTGCGCGCGCGCGTATTAGTCGTCACGCGCAGCGCTAACATTTTGTGCCTCCACCGCGGCAGGCTTCAAGCTGACTCAATGACCTGAACCAGGCTCCTCAACCAGCGATCACGCCCGAGGAGACATGGCCTGACGACTTTGACGCACAACTTCGTCACATGTCTGCGTCCGCCCGTGAGTCCAGATCAGTGAGTGATGTCCGTGACACCGCGCCGCCCTCACCGGCATTGACCACGCTGCGCTCGTATGCTACGACAGAAACAATCAAGAACATGGACACACACGGACGCAGACGGCGTCATCGCACTCAACGCTCACCCAGGTAACAGGAAATGTGCTAACCGCTCGCATCACTTCTGAATGCTTTTGCTCACGTGTCGCGCCGCTTCCTGTTTCCTGCAGGGCTCTCCCACACCGTGGATCGCCAAGACCCCAGCAGGCAGCCTACCCGGTGCCATCAGATGCCGAGACGTCATCAATTCAGGTAAGAAGCCCAAAAAGCAACCATAACCTTTGACAGAGAACTTTATTTGACCTTTTCTAACATAAGACTAGTTCCAGGTTGGTCAATAATATCAGTACTATATGCACAACAATTGCTGTATCTCTAACAAGGCGCTGTATCACAAAAAACTACAATGTGTTTAGAATACAAGGAACTTTCCAAGCATCTACACACTCCTATGCCTTTCTGTGCTCTTCCAGTAGCAACCAGCTGATGCCTTCATGGTGAGACACTTGAAAGGCAAGGTACTGTTGATGATATGTTAGGGTGTGTATTGGGACTTATGATGTCAAAAGTTACCCAGCGTAACAACAAGCTTTGTAAAATACATATTAAATGACCCAGGAATGAAATAACACATGATGTGATGTTGCCGGCAAGTTGTGCCACAAAGGATACAGAATCAATGAACAGTTGGACATGTGACTAAAAATGTTCAGTAAAGGACACAAGAAAGTTTCACCGGGGATTTAAAGTGAACATCAAATGTAATTTAGGATCGACCTGAAAATCGTGCCCCTTTAAAATGCAGCCCTAAATATATCACAAGTGTGAATATTGATACACCGAATAATTATAAAAATCAGACGTCAAGCAAATAAGTTAATGGTATGAAATATTAAGATGAAAACAACAGTTCGCTTTTAGTTAAGAGGTATTTCGTGCTAGAACACAAAAAATGAAGAGTACAGAAAAAGATGCAAATTGGTAAAGAAAAGAACCAACCCATTGCATACAGACACATGAAGTCGCCACATCGATTTCATTTCTCGTGGGCCACATAAAGTGATGCGGCAGCATATGTGGGCCCGAGTCTTGAGTTTTGACACCTGTTAGATTTAGACGATATGACTCCCCTACACGCCATCATCGTGCGGACCCAGCGTGGGTGTTCCCATATTCACCTATATTGCATATATCATTTGCGTTATTGAGCGTCAAGCCAAGCCCGAGGCGAGTCGGACAGAGTAGATGCCGGCGTGCGGTTTAGCCAACACGGCATTCCAGCTATGCTCCCATGAGCCAAACAGCACGCCATTATTGGGAGTGCACCGAGTCTAACTGAGACAGTATGACATGCCTATGTAGCTTTTTATTTATGGTGAACAAAAACACAATTTAGTCACACTAGCGAAGAACATCCCAGAGTACCACACAATTCTGAAAGCCCGATCATGTCACAGAGAGAGAGCGTAATACATAACTATGATGAACATAAGAAAGAACACAGGCTGCACACAATCACATATGTTGACGTTAATCAGTTTGTTAACTTACAAATGAATTACGAGTAGGAGGAACGAACGGACCGGAATGCGAGTTGACCTTTGGGAGAAGGAAAGATGGCTACAGCGTCGCGCTGTTGTTGTGCTCCATCCTGCTCCGTCCTCTGCAGGACCTCCTCGTGGTTGGCCTTCTCCTCGCTGTGTAAGTCCATCACCGCCCGGGTCGGTGATCAGCGACAGGGCGAAGACGCGCATGCCGCAGTGGCGAGCCCACGATCACCTCGTAGACCGTGCTCAGGGAGGCGTCACTCCAGCCGGACACAAGTGGGACTTTTGACTTGCATGTCTAACTAACTTGACTCTTAACGACTTGCTTGAGATTTAGTAAGGACTCGACTATGCCACTCACGCGACTTACTCCCACCTCTGGCGAGCACTAGCAAGCGCAACTCACGCCAAACTTGGGTTGCGCGAGGCACACTTAACCTCTGCGCCAGATGCTTCACGAATGCGCGCGCTCCGTTTCCTACCGATTGTCGTTGGGTTGTTCCCAGCGAAGCCCGAATGGTAATCCCAAATGATAAGTCCTGGATAAATGCACACACAACATAAAAACAAACATCCTATGAATAGACAGCAAGCCATTGTTTGTGTTATCCAAGGGACATTCCCCAGCAGGACACTGATGGTGTAGGTGGTACACTCGCCTGACTTTGGTGCGTCAGCGTGGGTTCAGTTCCCACTCAGTGACGGTGTGAATGTGGGTGCGAATGGTTGTCCGTGTCTATATGTGCCCTGCACTGACTAGCGACCAGTTCAGGTGTAGTCCGCCTTTCGGCCGAAGTCTGCTGGATAGGCTCCAGCGCCCCGCGACCGCTAACCAGGATAAGCGGTGTTGAAAATGGATGGATAAGATAGTTTCATGTAACTGAAAAATACACACAGATGGTAACAGACATAATTTCCAGTGTCCTCTTCTTGCAGCTTGCCTCGTCCGTGCAGCCAGTCGCCCTGCGGGCTGTTCTCTTTGCACTTTGCTCCCCTGACACAGTCTTTGCAAAGCTCGTATTAGTTCGCCTGCAGCTGCGGGCTTTCTTTAAGGTGCCGAGAATACAATCATCCTTGGTGCATGAACTGTTTCTCGGTAAACATCGAATAGGTTAACACCTGTTATAAAACTCTGCAATATAGCAGAACCGCGAAGCCAAGAACCGTGCTTTATAGCGTAGGATTAAAGTAAAATACAAACATATACAGTGAAAAATTATTTTACAAAAAGCCTCACTGCTGTAGCGTATGAGTTTAGCAAAAATCTAATTAATTGAGGAGAAAAGAATAAGCCGAAAGCGACGCCTGCGGTACTTTTATTAATTAATTAATAAATTTAGTTTAATTGTTGAACTCAAACTAATTTTATCTAGTAAAGGGGCACCACATCACTTTTTATGTGGATAAAATTTAGAAAAGCGAAACCTTTTTATCAGTCTCGTAATCTAAAGGTTGCTACACGATGAAATGTTTTAGTTCTAGATGACGGAGGTTTACTTAAACTCAGAACACACAAAATAAAACCAAGAGTGGAATTTTATAGTATATTAATGACATCTACAAGGGCTCTAGAGGAAACACACAAAAGGGGTCGAACAAAAGAAAGAAAATAACATGAATAAAATGAATAGAACATCGTGTGTTGGACTAAAGTTGGGAACGTGAGTGTTTGCTGCCTCCAGTGTGGATGGAGAGAGAGAGAGAGAGGACAAAGTTGAGATATTTGCTACGTAATTTCCCCAAACTTATTAGGCACTAATATTGTAGTCTGGCAAAAGTTTGCCATGTCTACTCACGACCGTAGGATCAAGCTGGGGGTGGTGGTCTCTCTTGGGCTCGTCTCAGGGAGCATTGAGGCAGATTTAGGTTGAAGGAAAAAAAACGTAGAAAAGCAAAACAAACAAAAGAGGCAGAAGATGAAAAATGGCTGGTCGTCATGCCTCAAAAGAATGACCATGTCTCTTCCTGCCTTTTATTTGTGGTTCCCTGGCAAATCCAGAGCGATCACGCTTGGCTGGAAGCGAACCTGGTACTTTTGCACCAGCTGCTCTGATCGCCTAGCGGTGGACCACGGAAAGGCTGGGAAGCCTGGTCTCCATTCCCAAGGCCCGCGGTTACTGTGTGCTCAAACAAAGAAAGGCATGGGGAGGGCGGCCGAAGCCAGCCCGTGGCTGGCCAGATGCCAGCAAGACAAGAGGAAAGAAAAAAAAACGAGAGAGCGAGAAGGCGGGAGTTAAGACTTAAATACCCCAGAGGCGGGGCGTGGCAGAGGGATTGACGACTTGGAGAAGACCACACACATAAAGTTGCATCTTGTCTACAAATTTGATAAAAATGGGTTAAAAACATATATTAATATAAAATAACCTCAACTTGTACTCTCATTATGAGAGGTCAAGCATCTCGGACTGACTGTTTATATTTTAGCTTTGGCAAATCAACTGCTTAAGGTTCAAATCACTTTTAGCTGCATGGAGTCAAATCAAGACAAACAATTCTCAAAACCTCGCACTTGCACTTGTACAGTTAGCACTGACACAGATATCAAGGCATACATTTAGAATATTTCTGCAGAGTTCGTGAACTATCAAAACAGACATTATATCCTTGGTTAACATCAAATGAGAGTCCCTCCGTGCGACTTGCAGTTCCCCTCGACGTCTGCGGTGTCCCAGCAATTGTTCCTATTCCCGGTGGCACATTTGGGGGGCCTTTGATGCTTGGGAGTTCAGACTTTGAGGGTTGATGTTAATTAACGGCACTGTGATGAGCCAGGCTAGCTAGCTATCGTGTCACTAAGTTAATATTCATCGCCTCCATGCCAGCTTCGTCACTGGCACAAGACGGCAGCACGGAATGTCCCTGAGTAAATGAGACATCCACAGCAGCGGAAATGCCAGAGGGGAGCTGCCTGCGTGATGAAGTTACCGTCGCTGAGTCACTAATCATCGCCTGCATGGCGGCTTTGTTGGCAGATTACTATGTCCCATCATGTGCGGACAACAACTGTGTGCTAACAAGAATTTACTTGACATGTATGGATCTATCTCACCCAACACCTATAAAAATGCACAAAAGGAATGAAGACTCTGGTTTCTTTTTCTCATGAGGAGGGCGTATGGAGATAGTTCAGATTACAGCCTCTCATCACCTCTAAACAATCTCTCCCGTCGCTCCTCTATTTATTGAAATAGGGAGGTTCTGATTTACAAGACACAACCCACAAAGAGGAGGTTTCAAGTAAGACATAGACCAACACCTGCCACGCC
>NC_084504.1:33861433-33871086 GCF_024500385.1 Phyllopteryx taeniolatus | reverse complement strand
ACCCACCCCCCCCCACCCCCCCCCCCCCCCCCCCCCCCCCCCCACCCCCCCACCCCCCCCCCCCCCCACCCCCCACCCCCCACCCCCCCCCCCCCCCCCCCCCCCCCCCCCCCCCCCCCCACCCCCCCCCCCCCCCACCCCCCCCCCCCCCCCCCCCCACCCCCCCCCCCCCCCCCCCCCCCCCCCCCCCCACCCCCCCCCCCCCCCCCCCACCCCCCCCCCCCCCCCCCCCCCCCCCCCCCCCCCCCCCCCCCCCCCCCACCCCCCCCCCCCCCCCCCCCCCCCCCCCCCCCCCCCCCCCCCCCCCCCCACCCCCCCCCCCCCCCCCCACCCCCCCCCCCCCCCCCCCCCCCCCCCCCCCCCCCCCACCCCCCCCCCCCCCCCCCCCCCCCCCACCCCCCCCCCCCCCCCCCCCCCCACCCCCCCCCCCCCCCCCCCCCCCCCCCCCCCCCCCCCCCCCCCCCCCCCCCCCCCCCACCCCCCCCCCCCCCCCCCCCCCCCCCCACCCCCCCCCCCCCCCCCCCCCCCCCCCCCCCCCCCCCCCCCCCCCCCCCCCCCCCCCCCCCCACCCCCCCCCCCCCCCCCCCCCCCCCCCCCCCCCCCCCCCCCCCCCCCCCCCCCCCCCCCCCCCCCCCCCCCCCCCCCCCCCCCCCCCCCCCCCCCCCCCCCCCCCCCCCCCCCCCCCCCCCCCCCCCCCCCCCCCCCCCCCCCCCCCCCCCCCCCCCCCCCCCCCCCCCCCCCCCCCCCCCCCCCCCCCCCCCCCCCCCCCCCCCCCCCCCCCCCCCCCCCCCCCCCCCCCCCCCCCCCCCCCCCCCCCCCCCCCACCCCCCCCCCCCCCCCCCCCCCCCCCCCCCCCCCCCCCCCCCCCCCCCCCCCCCCCCCCCCCCCCCCCCCCCCCCCCCCCCCCCCCCCCCCCCCCCCCCCCCCCCCCCCCCCCCCCCCCCCCCCCCCCCCCCCCCCCCCCCCCCCCCCCCCCCCCCCCCCCCCCCCCCCCCCCCCCCCCCCCCCCCCCCCCCCCCCCCCCCCCCCCCCCCCCCCCCCCCCCCCCCCCCCCCCCCCCCCCCCCCCCCCCCCCCCCCCCCCCCCCCCCCCCCCCCCCCCCCCCCCCCCCCCCCCCCCCCCCCCCCCCCCCCCCCCCCCCCCCCCCCCCCCCCCCCCCCCCCCCCCACCCACACCCAAACCCCACCACCCAAACCCACCCCAACCCCTAACCCCACCCACACCCAACCCCACCCACCCCTCACACCCAACCACCTACACCCCAACACCCTAACCCTCCCCCAACCCAACTCACCCTAACCCAAACCCCCAAACCCTAACCCTAACCACCAACCCTCTTAACTACCCTAAACCCTAACCCTACCTACCCTAACCCTAACCCTAACCCTAACCCTAACCCTAACCCTAACCCTAACCCTAACCCTAACCCTAACCCCTAACCCTAACCCTAACCCTAACCCTAACCCTAACCCTAACCCTAACCCTAACCCTAACCCTAACCCTAACCCTAACCCTAACCCTAACCCTAACCCTAACCCTAACCCTAACCCTAACCCTAACCCTAACCCTAACCCTAAACCCTAACCCTAACCCTAACCCAAACCCTAACCCTAACCCTAACCCTAACCCTAACCCTAACCCTAACCCTAACCCTAACCCTAACCCTAACCCTAACCCTAACCCTAACCCTAACCCTAACCCTAACCCTAACCCTAACCCTAACCCTAACCCTAACCCTAACCCTAACCCTAACCCTAACCCTAACCCTAACCCTAACCCTAACCCTAACCCTAACCCTAACCTAACCCTAACCCTAACCCTAACCCTAACCCTAACCCTAACCCTAACCCTAACCCTAACCCTAACCCTAACCCTAACCCTAACCCTAACCCTAACCCTAACCCTAACCCTAACCCTAACCCTAACCCTAACCCTAACCCTAACCCTAACCCTAACCCTAACCCTAACCCTAACCCTAACCCTAACCCTAACCCTAACCCTAACCCTAACCCTAACCCTAACCCTAACCCTAACCCTAACCCTAACCCTAACCCTAACCCTAACCCTAACCCTAACCCTAACCCTAACCCTAACCCTAACCCTAACCCTAACCCTAACCCTAACCCTAACCCTAACCCTAACCCTAACCCTAACCCTAACCCTAACCCTAACCCTAACCCTAACCCTAACCCTAACCCTAACCCTAACCCTAACCCTAACCCTAACCCTAACCCTAACCCTAACCCTAACCCTAACCCTAACCCTAACCCTAACCCTAACCCTAACCCTAACCCTAACCCTAACCCTAACCCTAACCCTAACCCTAACCCTAACCCTAACCCTAACCCTAACCCTAACCCTAACCCTAACCCTAACCCTAACCCTAACCCTAACCCTAACCCTAACCCTAACCCTAACCCTAACCCTAACCCTAACCCTAACCCTAACCCTAACCTAACCCTAACCCTAACCCTAACCCTAACCCTAACCCTAACCCTAACCCTAACCCTAACCCTAACCCTAACCCTAACCCTAACCCTAACCCTAACCCTAACCCTAACCCTAACCCTAACCCTAACCCTAACCCTAACCCTAACCCTAACCCTAACCCTAACCCTAACCCTAACCCTAACCCTAACCCTAACCCTAACCCTAACCCTAACCCTAACCCTAACCCTAACCCTAACCCTAACCCTAACCCTAACCCTAACCCTAACCCTAACCCTAACCCTAACCCTAACCCTAACCCTAACCCTAACCCTAACCCTAACCCTAACCCTAACCCTAACCCTAACCCTAACCCTAACCCTAACCCTAACCCTAACCCTAACCCTAACCCTAACCTAACCCTAACCCTAACCCTAACCCTAACCTAACCCTAACCCTAACCCTAACCCCTAACCCTAACCCTAACCCTAACCCTAACCCTAACCCTAACCCTAACCCTAACCCTAACCCTAACCCTAACCCTAACCCTAACCCTAACCCTAACCCTAACCCTAACCCTAACCCTAACCCTAACCCTAACCCTAACCCTAACCCTAACCCTAACCCTAACCCTAACCCTAACCCTAACCCTAACCCTAACCCTAACCCTAACCCTAACCTAACCCTAACCTAACCCTAACCCTAATCCCTAACCCTAACCCTAACCCTAACCCTAACCCTAACCCTAACCCTAACCCTAACCCTAACCCTAACCCTAACCCTAACCCTAACCCTAACCCTAACCCTAACCCTAACCCTAACCCTAACCCTAACCCTAACCTAACCCTAACCCTAACCTAACCTAACCCTAACCCTAACCTAACCCTAACCCTAACCCTAACCCTAACCCTAACCCTAACCCTAACCCTAACCTAACCCTAACCCTAACCCTAACCCTAACCCTAACCCTAACCCTAACCTAACCCTAACCCTAACCCTAACCCTAACCTAACCCTAACCCTAACCCTAACCCTAACCCTAACCCTAACCCTAACCCTAACCCTAACCCTAACCCTAACCCTAACCCTAACCCTAACCCTAACCTAACCCTACCCTAACCCTAACCCTAACCCTAACCCTAACCTAACCCTAACCCTAACCCTAACCCTAACCCTAACCCTAACCCTAACCCTAACCCTAACCCTAACCCTAACCCTAACCCTAACCCTAACCCTAACCCTAACCCTAACCCTAACCCTAACCCTAACCCTAACCCTAACCCTAACCCTAACCCTAACCCTAACCCTAACCCTAACCCTAACCCTAACCCTAACCCTAACCCTAACCCTAACCCTAACCCTAACCCTAACCCTAACCCTAACCCTAACCCTAACCCTAACCCTAACCCTAACCCTAACCCTAACCCTAACCCTAACCCTAACCCTAACCCTAACCCTAACCCTAACCCTAACCCTAACCCTAACCCTAACCCTAACCCTAACCCTAACCCTAACCCTAACCCTAACCCTAACCCTAACCCTAACCCTAACCCTAACCCTAACCCTAACCCTAACCCTAACCCTAACCCTAACCCTAACCCTAACCCTAACCCTAACCCTAACCCTAACCCTAACCCTAACCCTAACCCTAACCCTAACCCTAACCCTAACCCTAACCCTAACCCTAACCCTAACCCTAACCCTAACCCTAACCCTAACCCTAACCCTAACCCTAACCCTAACCCTACCCTAACCCTAACCCTAACCCTAACCCTAACCCTAACCCTAACCCTAACCCTAACCCTAACCCTAACCTAACCCTAACCCTAACCCTAACCCTAACCCTAACCCTAACCCTAACCCTAACCCTAACCCTAACCCTAACCCTAACCCTAACCCTAACCCTAACCCTAACCCTAACCCTAACCCTAACCCTAACCCTAACCCTAACCCTAACCCTAACCCTAACCCTAACCCTAACCCTAACCCTAACCCTAACCCTAACCCTAACCCTAACCCTAACCCTAACCCTAACCCTAACCCTAACCCTAACCCTAACCCTAACCCTAACCCTAACCCTAACCCTAACCCTAACCCTAACCCTAACCCTAACCCTAACCCTAACCCTAACCCTAACCCTAACCCTAACCCTAACCCTAACCCTAACCCTAACCCTAACCCTAACCCTAACCCTAACCCTAACCCTAACCCTAACCCTAACCCTAACCCTAACCCTAACCCTAACCCTAACCCTAACCCTAACCCTAACCCTAACCCTAACCCTAACCCTAACCCTAACCCTAACCCTAACCCTAACCCTAACCCTAACCCTAACCCTAACCCTAACCCTAACCCTAACCCTAACCCTAACCCTAACCCTAACCCTAACCCTAACCCTAACCCTAACCCTAACCCTAACCCTAACCCTAACCCTAACCCTAACCCTAACCCTAACCCTAACCCTAACCCTAACCCTAACCCTAACCCTAACCCTAACCCTAACCCTAACCCTAACCCTAACCCTAACCCTAACCCTAACCCTAACCCTAACCCTAACCCTAACCCTAACCCTAACCCTAACCCTAACCCTAACCCTAACCCTAACCCTAACCCTAACCCTAACCCTAACCCTAACCCTAACCCTAACCCTAACCCTAACCCTAACCCTAACCCTAACCCTAACCCTAACCCTAACCCTAACCCTAACCCTAACCCTAACCCTAACCCTAACCCTAACCCTAACCCTAACCCTAACCCTAACCCTAACCCTAACCCTAACCCTAACCCTAACCCTAACCCTAACCCTAACCCTAACCCTAACCCTAACCCTAACCCTAACCCTAACCCTAACCCTAACCCTAACCCTAACCCTAACCCTAACCCTAACCCTAACCCTAACCCTAACCCTAACCCTAACCCTAACCCTAACCCTAACCCTAACCCTAACCCTAACCCTAACCCTAACCCTAACCCTAACCCTAACCCTAACCCTAACCCTAACCCTAACCCTAACCCTAACCCTAACCCTAACCCTAACCCTAACCCTAACCCTAACCCTAACCCTAACCCTAACCCTAACCCTAACCCTAACCCTAACCCTAACCCTAACCCTAACCCTAACCCTAACCCTAACCCTAACCCTAACCCTAACCCTAACCCTAACCCTAACCCTAACCCTAACCCTAACCCTAACCCTAACCCTAACCCTAACCCTAACCCTAACCCTAACCCTAACCCTAACCCTAACCCTAACCCTAACCCTAACCCTAACCCTAACCCTAACCCTAACCCTAACCCTAACCCTAACCCTAACCCTAACCCTAACCCTAACCCTAACCCTAACCCTAACCCTAACCCTAACCCTAACCCTAACCCTAACCCTAACCCTAACCCTAACCCTAACCCTAACCCTAACCCTAACCCTAACCCTAACCCTAACCCTAACCCTAACCCTAACCCTAACCCTAACCCTAACCCTAACCCTAACCCTAACCCTAACCCTAACCCTAACCCTAACCCTAACCCTAACCCTAACCCTAACCCTAACCCTAACCCTAACCCTAACCCTAACCCTAACCCTAACCCTAACCTAACCTAACCCTAACCCTAACCCTAACCCTAACCCTAACCCTAACCCTAACCCTAACCCTAACCCTAACCCTAACCCTAACCCTAACCCTAACCCTAACCCTAACCCTAACCCTAACCCTAACCCTAACCCTAACCCTAACCCTAACCCTAACCCTAACCCTAACCCTAACCCTAACCCTAACCCTAACCCTAACCCTAACCCTAACCCTAACCCTAACCCTAACCCTAACCCTAACCCTAACCCTAACCCTAACCCTAACCCTAACCCTAACCCTAACCCTAACCCTAACCCTAACCCTAACCCTAACCCTAACCCTAACCCTAACCCTAACCCTAACCCTAACCCTAACCCTAACCCTAACCCTAACCCTAACCCTAACCCTAACCCTAACCCTAACCCTAACCCTAACCCTAACCCTAACCCTAACCCTAACCCTAACCCTAACCCTAACCCTAACCCTAACCCTAACCCTACTAACCCTAACCCTAACCCTAACCCTAACCCTAACCCTAACCTAACCCTAACCCTAACCTAACCTAACCCTAACCCTAACCTAACCCTAACCCTAACCCTAACCCTAACCCTAACCCTAACCCTAACCCTAACCCTAACCCTAACCCTAACCTAACCCTAACCCTAACCCTAACCCTAACCCTAACCCTAACCTAACCCTAACCCTAACCCTAACCCTAACCCTAACCCTAACCCTAACCCTAACCCTAACCCTAACCCTAACCCTAACCCTAACCCTAACCCTAACCCTAACCCTAACCCTAACCCTAACCCTAACCCTAACCCTAACCCTAACCCTAACCCTAACCCTAACCCTAACCCTAACCCTAACCCTAACCCTAACCCTAACCCTAACCCTAACCCTAACCCTAACCCTAACCCTAACCCTAACCCTAACCCTAACCCTAACCCTAACCCTAACCCTAACCCTAACCCTAACCCTAACCCTAACCTACTAACCCTAACCCTAACCCTAACCCTAACCCTAACCCTAACCCTAACCCTAACCCTAACCCTAACCCTAACCCTAACCCTAACCCTAACCAACTAACCTAACCCTAACCCTAACCCTAACCCTAACCCTAACCCTAACCCTAACCCTAACCCTAACCCTAACCCTAACCCTAACCCTAACCCTAACCCTAACCCTAACCCTAACCCTAACCCTAACCCTAACCCTAACCCTAACCCTAACCCTAACCCTAACTAACCCTAACCCTAACCCTAACCCTAACCCTAACCCTAACCCTAACCCTAACCCTAACCCTAACTAACCTAACCTAACCCTAACCCTAACCTAACCTAACCCTAACCCTAACCCTAACCCTAACCCTAACCCTAACCCTAACCCTAACCCTAACCCTAACCCTAACCCTAACCCTAACCCTAACCCTATAACCCTAACCCTAACCCTAACCTAACCTAACCCTAACCCTAACTAACCCTAACCCTAACCCTAACCCTAACCCTACTAACCCTAACCTAACCTAACCCTAACTAACCCTAACCCTAACCCTAACCCTAACCCTAACCCTAACCCTAACCCTAACCCTAACCCTAACCCTAACCCTAACCCTAACCCTAACCCTAACCCTAACTAACCCTAACCTAACCTAACCCTAAACCCTAACCCTAACCCTAACCCTAACCCTAACCCTAACCCTAACCCTAACCCTAACCCTAACCCTAACCCTAACCCTAACCCTAACCCTAACCCTAACCTAACCTAACCTAACACTAACCCTAACCCTAACCCTAACCTAACCTAACCCTAACCCTAACCCTAACCCTAACCCTAACCCTAACCCTAACCCTAACCCTAACCCTAACCTCTAACCCTAACCCTAACCCTAACCCTAACCCTAACCCTAACCCTAACCCTAACCCTAACCCTAACCCTAACCCTAACCCTAACCCTAACCCTAACCCTAACCCTAACCCTAACCCTAACCCTAACCCTAACCTAACCCTAACCCTAACCCTAACCCTAACCCTAACCCTAACCCTAACCCTAACCCTAACCCTAACCCTAACCCTAACCCTAACCCTAACCCTAACCCTAACCCTAACCCTAACCCTAACTAAACCCTAACCCTAACCCTAACTAACCCTAACCCTAACCCTAACCTAACCTAACCTAACCCTAACCCTAACCTAACCCTAACCCTAACCCTAACCCTAACCCTAACCCTAACCCTAACCCTAACCCTAACCCTAACTAACCCTAACCTAACCTAACCTAACTAACCCTAACCCTAACTAACCCTAACCCTAACCCTAACCCTAACCCTAACCTAACCTAACCCTAACTAACCTAACCTAACCTAACCTAACCCTAACCCTAACCCTAACCCTAACCCTAACCCTAACCCTAACCCTAACCTAACCCTAACCCTAACCCTAACCCTAACCCTAACCCTAACCCTAACCCTAACCCTAACCCTAACCCTAACCCTAACCCTAACCCTAACCCTAACCCTAACCCTAACCCTAACCCTAACCCTAGCCGTCATCTTCGTCTTTTACTTCTAACTCTAGCTGTCTTCCTAACCCTAACCCTAACCCTAACCCTAGCATAGAAATAAATAAATAAATAAATAAATAAAGATATTGGGTAAAACAGACTTGTACTTAACTAACCCTACCCACTAACTCTAACCCTAGCCGTCATCTTCGTCTTTTAATTCTAACTTTAGCTGTCTTCCTAACCCTAACCCTAACCCTAACCCTAACCCTAGCATAGATATAAATAAATAAATAAATAAGGATATTGGGTAAAACAGACTTGCATTTTACTAACCCTACCCACTAACTCTAACCCTAGCCGTCATTTTCATATTTCAACTCTAACTCTAGCTGTCTTCGTAACCCTAACCCTAACCCTAACCCTAACCCTAACCCTAGCATAGAAATAAATAAATAAATAAAGATATCATTGGGTAAAACAGAGATAAAAACCATTAAAATACTTTAACTACACATGGAAAACAATTAAAACACCAATACATTCGAACAAACTTTAGATAAAAAGTAAAAAAATCAAAAGTGGTATAAGGATTAAAAACAATTAAAAAATAAGGAATATAGTTAAAATACATTATAGGTGTAGTTTTCCAATAGGGAAACTCATTAAAACTAAATGGCATGGGGGGATTATAGGGTTAATGGAAAAAGTGAAAAATAAATTCGGTTCATTGTTGGGAGAAAAATTTATGCAAATGAGGGAGTATATAAAAGCCAGCGCACACTAAGAGCCTCAGTTCGTTTTTGACCATTGTAGTGTGAACATCTATAGCTGTGCTTGGGGAATCTGTGTGCCAGGGACCTGAAGAAGGCTCACAAGAGCCGAAACGTCGTCCAGGCACACGGGGATACAATTCTTGGGGGGTTTTTTTTGGTTGTTGTTGTGTTTTGGTTTTTTTCAATTGTTTTTGGTCTTTTGGTTGGTTATTATAAAAATACATTACAAATTGATACCTTGGCTAATAGATACAATACAAAGCAAGCAATTCATTACTTATATAACCAAGGCGAATTCATTAATTATATAACCAAGGCGAATTCATTAATTATATAACCAAGGCGAACTCAGAATTGGTGGACCAATAATAAAAAAGTAAAAA
>NC_084504.1:32681433-32828933 GCF_024500385.1 Phyllopteryx taeniolatus | reverse complement strand
TTCCGTTTCAGATTAGGATTTTGCCTGTGAACACTACATTTGTACTTGTTAACAAAACGCAGAAAGCTGTCTAAAAACAAGCCATTGTCGAGGTGAGAGAAGACGAGAACTCGATCAGCGCCATTTCACAAACGTCGGCCATATCCGACGCTATCATTTGGGATGTCCCGAAGAAGAAACCAATCAGCGGTGTGCCAAGTTCGGATGTCGAAAAAGTAGAGCAAGGAAAACAACGGCATATTCTGGGGCAAAGTTTGAAGGACTGATCATGAGACATAATCGATTTACATTGCCAAAGTGAAGGACAGGCGAAACAATTGACAAAGAAATCGTATCTCGTGTGCATACCTCCAACATACAATTCGTCGGTGAAAGTCGAGGTAATGTCGCGACTTTGGCTTCGGTGAAAGGAAAAGAAGATCAGGGCCCTCGCCTCGATCGAGTCGAGTTGGTCTTCTTAAGACAGCAAAAGACTCCAGCAATAACGGTTACTCGGTCATTTTGTTGCAACGGCTTGAATACGAACAACAATCAATCATCAATTTCACATAATCGAGAATGCAGCATCGTTAAAGAAATCTTAAAAAAAGACTCAATCGGTCGTTTCAAAGGGAGGTAATCAGCCGCGGTCGTCGTCGGCAAGGTCACACGGCGGGCGGCAGGTAAACAGCCGCGGCCGTCGTCGTCGGGAAGGTCACACGGCGGCACCAATTCCCACAGTTCGCTTCTTGTTTGACAATCTAGAAATGCTTTTCGCTGCTAAAAACAGCAACATGAGAATTACGTTCGATAAATATTGTTGCGGAAACACGACTTCACGACGGATGAAAGATTATACTCGTGCGTCGTCCATCAAAGTGCAATTGTCAACCACGATGTCAACGTCTCATACTTTGATTGAGCTTGTATGACCAAAGAAATCCATTGATGCACTTTGGGGAGAGCAAATCCTGCGCTACTTTATACGTTGAGAGATAAGATGGTTGAATGCGTTCTCCTCACTCGTCCGACGCTCAGCCCGCACGTCCGCCGCCGACAATCGAGGGAAGCGCGTCGACAGGCGGCGATGCGGCAACTGTTTTTCCCCACGCCGCGACCCGTCTGGCCCTCAAGGTGCCGCTGTCACAACAAGGGCTGCGCTCGCCGCACGCACATCACTTACATTCTTCTCAGTAACACGACGCCGTGCGGGAGCCGGCCTCCTTGAACCCACATGCAGTTCTAAAAAGAGCAAAAGGCCAGCGTCCTTCTTCCAGTCAGTCAGCAGCTCTCGCGTATATTCACACTTTCCCCATCACTCTCGCTGAACTTAGCCACGTGCCGTGTGCGCCATTAGTGCGACTTCGTGTGCCGTTGGCGAGGCTCTGACTGCATCTGGACATGAAATATTTGGGTATTTTGCTTGTAGTTTTAAGTGGCATCGAATGACTTTTTTAAATTCGCGACAATATAATGTGTCAATATAATCAATATAATGCAGTTAGTACAACGCTACGACAGCCACAATGATAAACATACACATATTGTTAAATGAATGCTTTCCTGACAGTGTCGATCCATTTAAAAAAAAAAAAAAAAAAAAAAAAAGTTAGGTTTGTCAAGACAGAACATTGACTCTTTGTAAACAAATTGACAAACAAGCGTAACAACCTGACCACAGACCAAAACAAAGCCGGCGGCGTTCAAATGTGTTCATTAGGACAGAGGCAAAGAAGCGGGAGCGTGACGAGAACGCGCGTGGGTCGGGTGTCGAGGCGTCGAAAGGTTCCCGCTGAGTCACGGTGTCAGCCATGCACGGCAAATCGTGTCCGCGGCTTCCGACCGGTGCGCCGTCTTCGCTCCCCACTGTGGACGCCGGCTTTTCAAAGATTTAAAACACTTGTGAAACCCGGAAGGAAGCGCATACAAGTTGTCAGTCTATTTGTTCACATTGAACGTGTGTTTCCTCTTGTGAACGCCGTGCGTGCAACCATGTTGACACACAAAATCCATTTCCATTGGAAAGCAGTGAAAGGAAGCAGTTTCTCTCAAATGCCACGCCCTTAACAACAACAACAACAACAACAAAACCCTCATGGAAATTCTTCACAAGGCCCACATTGTTCCTTCAGCCTGTTAAAATGCACATGCAGATGTTATTGCGGGGGGGGGGTGAATACTGTAGCTATGTGGGTGAGCCTTCAAACTGCTGCTAGATAACATCAGAAAAAAAAAAAAATGACACCTTCCTTTATAAAGCCTCATCTAAACCAGAATTCTAGAAACTACCATTACTATTACTTAACTGGCGCTAATTGTTACTGTATAATAATAATATGACTTACATTTTCCTTAGACTCACAAGCGGAGTGTGATAAAACAAATCTGAGACCGCTTAGCATCTTAATCTTAATCTTCATTAAGTCAAACGTTAAATAAGAAGCAAACAGAGCCAGAGGGGACCGGGGACGTTTGTTTCGCATGAACTCCAATGGAATTCGTCATATATTTGCGCTTTCGCGCTAAGCGCCAATCCAGTGAGTGAATGTGGCACGTTGCGTTGACGGATCTCCAGCAAACATCCAACAAATGAAAAGTCTAAAAGAGTCAACTGCTGGGCGGAGCCTTCGGTAGTTTGCGCTCTTGAATCTAATCCCAGCGGATAATGTGCTGCGAGAAGGTTGCACATTTATGTTGCAGGTAGGACAAGAGATTCTTTTGCAGACATCTCTCATGTGTTGCCCAACTGTGCAAATTCTTTGCCATTAGATACTATTCCATTCATTGGTTTTTCAGCCAAGATCATAATCATCTGCAGTTTTCTTAATTTATCGGCGTCGTGTAACAGCATTCATTCAGAATTGACATTAGGAGCGCAATGCGCAGTATATCGGACTACCAGCTCTTATTATGATGCAGAATACGTCTACACCAGGGGTGGCCAAACCTTTTTGCCCCAAGAGAGCGCTACCAGTGAGCTAAAATTCTGGGCCGCCGACACAGCTCGGCACCGATGTATGTTGATGTGCCTTGCATCGCCGCGTGAGCCAGTCTTGCACAACACAACAAAATGAACAATGTACCCTTTTTTCATCATTACCCGAGTTCACTCCGATGACTTGCACTGACGTGAATCAGCCAGGGATGCGTATTTTCCACGCACAGTCCTAAAATGCCGCTCCACATTTCCGTTCTTTGGTAATGCGATAGCAGACTGGCACACGAGGCATACGCATTTCCAAAATGTCATGGTGAAAAAAATACTCCTCATCCCATTCCGTATGAAAGTGGTAAGTTTTTTGTCTTCTTACTTGGTCCAGCTCCCCCGCTCATTTTTATACCCTCTCTTACGTTTAAGACAAAACACCGAGAGATAAAAATTGGAGGTAACTCACTGGCTCGGTTGCTAGTTTTGACACACTTGCCGCCGTTGTTTGCGCATCTGCAGTTACCTTTTAGTAGTTTTGTTTTGCGCATGTGTGTGACCTAAGTGTCAGAATTATATATGTACATCAATCGAGCAACGGGATGGATGATAGGTTGATGTCTTTTTGTTTTTATGTCACGCGATGTCATGGCGATCTACCAATACGACCGACCGACGCATTGAGCTGGTATGTGCATCGCCTCCCAGGCACCAT
This sequence comes from Phyllopteryx taeniolatus, assembly GCF_024500385.1. NCBI lineage: Eukaryota > Metazoa > Chordata > Actinopteri > Syngnathiformes > Syngnathidae > Phyllopteryx > Phyllopteryx taeniolatus. The sequence goes on along the minus strand of NC_084504.1, from coordinate 32,825,313 downwards.
GGAACAGTTGGAATCCATCCGAATACTCAAGATACCTGAGGTCATGTTGCCAAAGACACATTTAGGACACCCGTGTTCGAAAGCAGCAACAAACAGAACACCTCTGGCCCCCACCCAAAAAGAGGTCCGGCAACTGGCTCTTCCCTGGAACCAGTAACAATGGTTATACCGCTAAATATTAGTTCAGTGATCCAATGGGTGGGGGGGGGGGGGGGGGGGGGGGGGCAAAGTGTTTTCAGGATATACAGTAAATGCTTGCAAAGAAAAATGCAGATGTTTGAATTTAGGCTACTGTGTCCAGTGTTGTCAATGCATTTGTATGAATGGGAAAACAAATTGTGTTCACTTTTTCAAACACAGTATTATTGTACTATTATTATAGTACGATCAAAGAGCCGATCCATGAAGTGAAACGTGGCAATCGGCAGACTCGCAAAGCGGCCCGGCCGGGCCGCGGCGCCCCCGTGTTCCAGTTTGTTCTTCTCCTGCAAAGGGTTAATGACGCTGTTCCTTCAAAGGGCTGCACGGGCCATCTGCTTGGTGTTTCAGAACTCAACTTGGGAGATTCCTGTCAGGCCCAAGTAAAATATAACCAGACCAATCAATCATTGCAGTGCTAAATTATACCCCCCGCTGTGGTTTGTGGGGGGGGGGGGTAATTGCACGTTAATGTCTCACTATGAAAACGGCACCTGGCCTAATACCGCCACAATCCGCTCAAGTTCGCGTTTCAGGGGCACGCCGCCGTGCAGCCGCCACTCGGGTCAAACCACACGTTCTGTATCGGGCCGGGGGGAATTGTAGGTTGTGTGCCCCTCCGGTGCCATACGCAAATAAGCAAACGGTTTCTTCCCGAGCTCTGTGAGGGACAGCAATGAGTTTCAAGGCGAGCTGGTGTCCCTGGACGCTCCGCTTGCTGCTATCAATAGTCAGCTATTTGAGTGTGTGCAACTGAATCCTGAGGCTCTTTCTGAATGTTTACCAATGCGGGAGTCTTGTTAACGCCCCTCCTGAGCGACTGCATGTCACAAATGAAAAATATCCACTGCGCAGGGATGAGCCGGGTCAAATAGCACTTGGTTCAAAAAGCCACTTCTGAGAACTTTGACCTTCGAAATACGGTCTGTCAAAGAACAGGCAGTACATCATCGAAAGGAAAAACACACAACTCAACGCTCTTTTCTCGATGTTCTCGCACTGACCGAACTGCTCCGCTTGGTCAAAATGGACCCACTCAAAAGGTCTGTTTGTCACATTTTTAAATGACCTGCAAAACATCCATTCGCCTTTTATAGCCGGGAAGCCAGAGCCCATCGCAGCTCTCAGGAGATACACTCGAAAGCGTCCTGCTTGTAGTTTTACGTGTGTCGTTAACTGGAGCCACATGCTGTCACATTGGAGGAAACAAAAACAAGTCGAGCCTGTTTGACACGCAGCTGAGAGTCATCAAGGCGTGAATCTGGCACCCGAAGCCATCCGTTTCAGGTGTGCAGGTGTGCGGTTTATGGTTGTGTGTGTGAGTGCCTGCGTGCACGTGTTCAAAAAAAAATTGGATTGAAGTTTATTTTGGAGGTTGCGATTTGCGACGGGGTGGAACTGGTGGCTACCATATTCAGCCAAATGAGAGCGAAATCACTGCATGGAAGCGGCAAGGCCGAAAACCAACATTAGTGCTGAAAGGTACATACAGGTCTCGGAGAAACATACGCTGCCATCCAAGCAATGTGTTTTTCATGGACGCCGCTGCTTATTTCAGCAAGACAATGCCAAACCACATTCTGCACGTGTTACAACAGCGCGGCTTCGTAGTAAAAGAGAGCGGGTACTAGACCGGCCTGCCTGCAGTCCAGACCTGTCTCCCATCGAAAATGTGCGGCGCATTATGAAGCGTAAAAGACGACAACCGAGCTGTTGAACATCTGAATCTGTACATCAAGCACGAGTGGGAAAGAACATCTTTCTGTAGCAAAGCTTCACATAGGACAGGTGCTGTTACCATGAGGGGAACAAACATCAATAGCAAATTTCTCAATTACTCATAGACAAAACCAAAAAAAAAACAAAAAACAACGCAATTTCGGTAATTAAAAGTTTTCCACCTATGGCACACAGGCTGCATAAAAAAACAAACCATCAAATTCAAGCAGTCTTTCAACTCTGCCCAGATTGTTTTCTTTGTGGTATTTTGGCTTTGTGGTGGATCAGCAGCCCGTGCGACTGGATGAGGGCCAATAGCAACGCATCAATCCCAGATCCAGTCCCACCTTGCCAAATGAAATTGTCTCAAGGTAAAGGTGATGCTCTTTCTCAATCACATCTGCTCCGATCTTGCTTTGGATCTTTTGAGGCTTGTTCTCAGACGCTCGCAGACTGAACGCAGCAGCTGCGATGGCGCCGCTCGTTACGGCAGGTCACTCGGGGTCGAGCGGGACGGCGGAGCCGGTCACGACTTGACGTCGGTCCATTACCGCGCAGCTGAACCGACACAAGTGCCAGAAGCAGAGCGCCGGCACGCTCGCCGCTCCTGCCCTGTGTGGCAATGGAGCACAATCGCTCTATGAACACGAAACGCGACCGCAGCCTGTCGAGAGCAGCGACTTCCGACCTTTGTGGAGCCAAGGCACAAGTCTCACGGCGCACCGACAAACAAAAATGTCACAAAAAGTGGATCCATTCATTATTGTATGTACTTCCTGCCATCTCATAGAAGAGCATTTATTTGCTCTGGCTGCCTTTTTTGCCTCACTGGCATAAATAGAGGAACAAAGATACATTATTTTTGGGAGCATTGAAGTCAAATGTGTTACTTTCCCACGGCACACCCGAAAAGCGCTCACGGCACACCGGTTGGGAATGGCTGGTCTAGACAGAAGTTCTAAACTCACATTTCCACAATATCAGACTTGTATTTTCCGCTACTAGTCCCAGATGGTTTAGTGCTGCACAAGTGATGGCAAGTATTTGAAATAGTATCCGTTAATTGCACATGCTTCCCTCCAAACTTGCGTAAGATGAGTGCATCTCTGGCTGATATTAGCCGCGGTGAATTTGTTGCTTCCCCAGCGGGCCGGCGCTGTTGCAGCAGCTGGGGGGCCACGCTGACCGACGGAGCTCCTTTCGCCAAAGAAAAGTACAAACATCGATTTTGCTTTCGGGGCAGACACAGTGGGAAATAACACTCACGGTGATTTTCATTGGACTTTACACCGATTTCGATCGACAACTTTTCCGAGAAAACATATAAAACATTTTTGTTTTGTGACACAGTTTCATTCGACTTAAGCAGCATGTCATGAATACAGCATATTCATTGGTTGTTGAAATGTGTTGACAGCACATGGACGAGGACACAAGGATGTGAATCGATCCCGTTAAAAGCTCAAAACGAAATTTGCGCACTTGGATATCAGACAGACACTAGTACCATATGATGCGTTGCGGGATCGAACGTTTAATTGTATTCAATAAAATGCCGTGCCATTCATTGTCAAACAACAACCTCGGAAGTACACGTGCGCGTTCGACAAATGCCTGAGATTCCACAACATTTGATAATACGATATATAGCATTACACAGCTGTCTCCCTGCAATAACACAGATACAAGCAAACATTGCGCCTGGAGGCGAATGAGTGAATGAAAATCGGGCGTCAAAGATTGTTGCCGTTCTGTACGTGAACACGTCACGTGATCGTCTCTTACGTCAATAAATCTCTCAGCGGGCCAGTGCTTTGGATTTCCAAGCCACTCCCAGTGTGCCGCGGCTACCTTTAGCTTCGCACCTCTGAGATTTGCCGTGGCTCGAGATTTAATCTTGAACGTGACTCCCAGCAGTCCGCGACAGAAGCTCGGAGAAAAGTTCAGGAGAGGCATTGGGTGAAAAAGTCTGCGCGCAATTATTTCTTTTTCTTCGGCATCTGAGATTGCCCGTTTATTGTGTGGAACACGTCGTGGCAGGCGGCTTTGGTGTGGCATCTTTCCGTCTGCTTGTTGCCTTTTGTGCGTTTGCAGGTTGAGACTGGCGACTAAACGCAACATGTTTACCTGCGGAAAGCACAGAAGTGTGTGTGTGTGTGTGTGTGTGTGTTTGCGTGCGTGCGAGTGACTTTGGGAGGCCTGAGGCCAGACTGCAGCGCTACAAAACAAGAGCTGCTGTCGGCGAGACTTTGATTGGCACGAAAACAACTTTCCAAAAAATTCCATCCACATTTTTTTTTTTTTTTATTATTATTATTATAATGTGATCTCAATTTCCATGACTATTTCTAGTTGGTTACATTTTTATATGCTTGAGCTGACAATGGAAAAGGAAAAATGTCTGGAATTTCTTCTCTTTTCATGTTCTTCCTTGGCAGGCGAAGTTTTCCAGACAATCCAAGATGTAACGCAGGGCTTCCAAATGTTTGTTGCCAACTGGTGTTTTCCTCTCCGCACACAAAGCGCCAACACGGGCCTCCAGACAAAAGCTGCGAGGCTCCACATGTGCCAAGAGCAGCGCTGGACAAGCGGAAGTCTCCTAATGAGCATCTGCCCCCCACAAATACGCACGCACTTAACATGACTTGAAAGGAAGCGCGCGCATGGAGTGGAAATGAGCTCCCCCCTCGGTCAGGTCAAAGGTCGGCACTTCACTGAAGATGGAAAATTGCGTGTGTGCAGAGGAACCAAAAGATTTTTTTTTAAGGATGCAATGGAAAAAAGGGACTAGTGGAGGAAAAAGAAAGAAAGTTTCACTTCTTTTCTTCTCCTGCAAATTGAGCCAACATCTTTCATCTGTTGATAACAATCTGCACTTTCTTGCTTCCCTTCATTATAACGGTTCGAGGATTTCAATCAACAATATATTTCTGCGTTATTTCCAGTTTTAAAATAAATGCAAAGTTACATTTGTACCCTGCATGCCAGGGGCGGGGCCAGGGGTGAAGGGCGGCCATCCCGCGGGTGTCGGGAGCGGCATTGCCAAGACAATCAAGCGAACGGTGAGCTCAGACTTTTGCACATTACTGTAGCGAAGCGTAAACATCACGCTCGCTCCTAGGAAAGCCGTGAATTCCACTGCGCGTTTTCGATGTTCAGCAAAAGGACTTGATTACAGATCTGTTCCCAAATGTCATTTTCACTTCTCATCAATCATGGAAACGTTCATGACTGATAACCCACATGAGACTGGCGAGTAATAGCTTCACGTTGCAGTCTGCCTTTCGCCCCAAATCAGATATTGTCGGCCCATATCACCTCCGTGAGAAGCTTCTCGGTTGGGTTCTGCAGTTTTTTTTTTTCCAGAGCGGAGTTTGTCTGCTTCCCACGGCGACAGACCGAGGCGGGCGGTTGCGTCGCCGCCCACACGCTTCAAGTCTGGTTCTGCCCGAGCTTCCTTCCAGTTAGTCGCGCCCCTCTCACCTACGGAAGGCTGGCCCTTCTTGTGAGGATTACGAGATGGCTCTCCCCAAAGAAGATGGCGCAGCATATATGGACCTTGTCTGCAAGGAGAGTGCGGGAAGCTATCTGCTAGCTTCATTTGGGGAAACAGAAGACTCAACTGTATTAGTTGGAATCATTTCAGCCTTAATATGAAACAACCTTTGACATTCTTTGCAGTTATTCGGCTTCCTTTTGTTTGTGACTGTGACAAAATGTTACATCAGTGAACAACCGTAATTTACAAAGGTTGTGGACACGAAAAGGAAAAAAAACATTGTTTAGAATTGCATCTATTGATCATTTAAACACTACATGCAGCCAAAGGTAAAAATAAATGGCTTCCAGACCCCCCAAAAATGCTGGTGTGTGTGTGTTTGCGGCCTGTAAAATTACCAACGACTTTCCTATTAGCCTTTTTATTATTTGGGTGGCCTCTTCAGGTGTTGGAAAAAAAAAAAAAGCGAGCCACATTGCGCAGGTGTTACGGCAGTGCGGCTTGCGGCTAAAAGAGCGCGAGTACCAGACTGGCCTGCCCGTTTCCCATTGAAAATGTGCGCAAGCGCGACATGAAGCGCAAAATACCACAACGGCGAAAAACCCGGGACTGTTGAGCATCAAGCAAGAACGGGAAAGAATTCTACCTACAAAACTTCAACAATTCGTGTCCTCACTTCTCAAACGAAAAAAAAAAATGTTTTTTTAAAAAGGTGCCGTAACACGGTGGTAAACATGCCCCTGGCCCACATTCAACAACAACGTGATGCAGGCATCACGTTCAAAATGAGGGAAAGGTTTAACCGTCTGAAAGTTCAACATCTTGGATTTGTAGTGCATTCAACTGAATATAGGCTCAAAAGGGTTTGAAAATCATTCTATGCGGTTTTTATTGACATTTTACAACAACGCCACAACTTCAATGGAATTGAGGTTTGTACGACTACAATAAAAGGAAGTCATACATGAGTCCAAGGTGCATTTCCCGACTGATGCTGGTTTAGCCTCAAAAAGTGCCGAAAACGAGGCAACGGGTCCTTTCCTCTCCACTGTCAATACAAAGTTGTTTGGGTGAGATGAATGCAACAGGAACCATCAACGATTCTTATCTTGCCGTCCAATAGCGCCACCGCGACCGCTTCCTGCTTTCAGCTGCTTCAGCTACGAGGTAACCGGTAACAGCAAGAATCGCCACGCACACACAAAGCGCAGATTGTATCCAGAGCCACATGTTTGTCTCAAAAGTGTTGACACTGCTGTGCCTCATTATTCTTATAACAACACCACTCTCATGAGACTTTAGTCACAAACATTTGAAAAACAGGTATATTTTACGAGTACCAACATTACAGCTCATCAAATTTGAGAAATAATGATTCTTTTTCTCGCTGCGTAAGTCAACTAAATGTGTTTTTTTTTTTTTTTTTTATGCATGTTGTTAAGGAGTGAACCATTTTACTTTCCTATTGTTGCTAAAAAAAAATGCTATTTTTTGAGATAGCATCATCCATTCGTCATCTCCCTGAAAGTGCTCAGGTGTTTTAGGCGGCTTTCAGTAACAAGCGGCATGACATTTCTTATTTTGCGCACAATATTACACCATTCCAAAAAGTTTGTAAACAATAGACTAAAGAATACTTCCTACTTGGAAGAAAAGTGAGCTGACCTGCACTGAAACGGGCTTGCGCTGCCACATATAACCCAAAAGGTTTAGGTTTTTTTGTTTCAGATTTCCATAAAAATCCACGTTCATGGCAATAAAGGTGATTCTTCTTCTTCTTCTTCTTCTTCTAATAGTTAGCCTAGCGTCTTCTATTCCTTCTTGTACAACTTCTCTTTCTTCTTCTCTGCAGCAATTTCCAGCAGTCTAGATGCTCTGTGACGCCACGCCGCCCCCATAGGGCAGTCCCGGTACTACCACGGAGATATCCTCAAGAAGTGGGAGGTGTGCTGAGTCATCTGGAGTATACCACACACTGTGAGAGAAGTAAGAAGTATTCTCCTTGGTCTCTCAAATTTAAAAAAGGGGCTAAGATGTTAGAACCTTATGTAATACCCTCATCGTCTGCTCTGAAAAGGAGCATTTTCATGGCAAAAGCGAAGGATTTTCAGGGCAGCCTGCCCGCCCGCTGCGGTTGTGGAATGTGCTACAAAGCTTGCACGGGCGCACCGATGCTCATGTGGGTGTCAAATAGTCCACTTGCCGTGTCATGAAGCGCTTCACATTTTGCACTTGCTTTCCCTCTCAATTCTTCTTCGGCCTCTTGTCTTGCATGCAAATAGAACTCGCGCGCATCTGCTGTACAAGCCAGTGACTGACTTTGTACACACACGGTTTTCCTTACTGACCTGGTCAAGCCAGGCATTTAGATAAAGATTGAAACATAGCTGGCGCTTAGTCATTAAACAAAATCAATGTTCATGTCTAACTATCGACTGTTCACGTGAAGTTAGGAGGACGCGATGCGTCAGGTTAAGAGCTGTTGACATGCACCATCAACAGCTGGGGCCAGGTTTCTGGCTGCAAAGCCTCACTCACGTCTGTCCAAATGACGCCTGAAAGGAAATACGGTCGAAAAAAAGGGAGCGCATATGAAATAATTGTCATCGATCGCGCGTCAGATTCCTTAAGAAATCAATCCTTATTGTTGGTGTGACCTCAAGACAAAATGGCAGCCCTCTTTAACTTGCCCTCGTGCGTGTGCTCACAATTTGCACGCCGAAAGGAGTCTTTCATCCATTAAAACCAGATGCATCGCGGATCCGATCGCGAGGTTCGTTCCGACCTCGCCGGCGTCATCCGTCAAAACATTCGCATCGTGCAAAAGCACAAGTGTGCGGCTAGACGGACGCGGCGAGGCCGACCGGCCGGCGTTGACCGCGACGTGTACATTGTGAGAAAAGCAAAGTGGACAACGGTCACCTATCTGCGAGATGTTACGGATTGTTGCCGGGAGTCTGAAGAAGAGCGTTGTGTGTGCGGAAACCACAGTTGACGTCTCTGCGACTCAAAACAAGCGCTCCTTGCCAGCCCGGGCCGGCTGGCCGGCATGTGCTTGTTTACATTGAGAGTCCATCCAGACAGCACACGCACGCCACAAGAGAACACCTCACTTTGGTGGGGGGCGGGAGGGGGGGTACACAACTTCTTTTCTTTCCCGCGTACGTTTGCATGCAAATACTCCCAACTTGTGCTTGTGCGTTTATAACAACAAACTTGTTTTTGCCTGTAAGCGGAAGTGTGAAGCAAAACGCTACATTTACTCAAGTGGCTTTTTGGATCAGTCGTACTCGTCAGAGCAGTTTCAATGCAACATACTTTTCACTTGAGTATTTACGTGAAGAAGAAAGGCTACTTTTACTCCATGACAATTACAATGCTCTACATGGCGCTCGCTAATTTTATTTAGCAATTATTGTTGCGCAATCCATTTGTTTAGACTTGGTTGGGCAAATCCAACGTCGCCGTGATTGTTTAACCAATCAAATGGCACGAAGCAGTCACATGACCGCACACCTCTTCTATTGGGCTTGGCGCGCCAATCCAAGTGACTCACATTGGGGGGGAAAAAAAGAAGGAAAAAAAAGTCGTGTGCGACTCATGTTTACGTTATAGTCTACAAAAAAAAAAACATAAATATTTTCATGCAGTCGTCTTGTGACTGCCAAACGTGGATATTATTACTTTTTACTTAAAAACACCTTGCGCTAAGTTGCAGATGTTTTTTGTTGTTGTTTTGCTTGTGCATATTGCAACATTAGCCCAATTTTCAGGTCATAAGTCACTGTAAAAGATCCCTCTATTGCAGTACGTGCTCGCTCTCTCACACACAAACTACGGTTGTAGTGCAAGTACCAAAAAACATATCCACTAAAAAGTCTATACTTTATCAACAAATCTGGTCAACAAGCAGTGTCTTCATTCAATCATTTTAGTCAATAAAGCAAAACCGGTTCCTGCAAGACTTCTTGCATGCATTGTTGTTTTTTTTGGCACTTGAAACGGTGGAGAGCGTGTGTGGACGCCCGTTTAACATGAGTATGAATGTGATGGGTTAATACTGAATACAGACACATAACAGTTTGCGCCCTCGTGCCACCAGATTATTTCAGTTGGTTTTGTTTTCACCTCCCCTCTCAAGAAGACAAAAAAATTAAATAAATCAATTGAGTCGGACAAATTCTTGGTCACATTTATGGTGGACAAACTTTTAAAATGATTTATCTTTTTTTTGTAAATGACTTTACATCACAAAAATCTGGTATTTGAACAGGGGTGTGTAGACTTTTTATATTCACTTTTGCCTCTGCTCCTGTTTTTGTAATCTCCGCCCGGTGAGCCTTTTGTGCTGTTTATTTAACAAGTGGACACCAAATCGTGTTGGAGACGAATTTGCCTTCATTTTTAGTCGTCATTTGTCACTTGATGAATATTTCATTTATTACGTTTTAGAGGAAGCGATCTTGTTCAGCACATTCATATGAGATGTATTTGTTTATTCAACAGTTACTCAGGACTTGAGTACTCTCTTGCTCTTTTCTCACAGGCACGTGCACATGTGGCGCCTCTCGCCACAATAAACTCAACGGTACTTACTTTTAGTGCGTGTATTATTATTTTTTTTTATATATACTCTAAATCTCAAATGATTAAGACTTTGCTCTTTACTTTTGTAATTATTCGGTACAAAAGGTCTTTGCAATGATATTCTCTCTTATAAAACAATGTTATTATCTTGTTTGTGACAACTAAAAGCTCCAATGTGCAATCGTGACTTTTAACCTGAATGTCTGACGGTTAATGAACAGACTTGGTTATGTAAAAAGTTGGAACATTTAATGATAAAAAAAGTAATATATTGAAAAGGAAATCAACTTTCGTTTCAAAAATAAATGTAGTCGTTCGGCAAGCGGCGGAAGAACGACGTTCCCGAGCGCCTCCGCCCGCTCCTGGAATACAGCGGCAGGCTGCTTACACACACGCCGGCCTTGGAAAAAGAATCTTCGTCAATCCCTCTAGCGAGCCATGCAGCGTTGTGGGAAGATGTAACCTTGGACTTTGGACTTTGGACTTTGGAAATGTAGTTGCTTACAATTACAAGTTACACTGTTGAAAATGGAATAGTCATGTGACGATTGCAATTGTTTTGCCGAAGTAATGGAACTCATTACATTGGATTACTTTTCATCAACAGGCAGGTTCACTGAGGACTCTCAATTGCCCGTAGGTTGGAATGCGATTGGCCGGCGACCGGTTCGGGGCCCGAAGATGGCCGGGAAACGCGACCCGCGTGAGGGGAAGCGCTACGGAAAATGGACCGACGGATGCATCAACGGGACCCTCGGACGGTTCCTCGAAATTAAAAAGGGCATTAAAACCATACAACATCATTTTGAAATGAACCCCATATTTCTTCGTGAAACAAATCATCAACTAATAGCAAAACAGGAGCTTGGGGATGAAATACAGCATTAAACAAATGTCTTTCTTGCTTTATGTGTGTCCAGCAAGTGGAAAACACGATAGCGTGTTGACCGAATGACAACTGTGCACAAGTTAGACCACAGGTGTCAAACTCGAGGCCCGGGGGCCAGATGCGGCCCGCCACATCAGTCTATGTGGCCCGCCAAAGCAAATCGCGCTCGTCGACTTCCGTGATTTTTGCTCAAATCTGTACGCAAATTCCAAAGTGTCATAATAGCAATAAACAATCGTGTTTTTCTCTTACCAAACCCTTCTTCTACAGTAACTTAAACAAACTCTTATCCTTGTCTTCTGATTTCAAAACTAGTTATCCCTCAATTTGTTGTGTAATGGTAATAATATGATTTGGTGATTAAACATGTCACTGTTCTAACGGCCCTCTGAGGCAAATCATAAGTACAATGCGGCCAGTTTGACACCCCTGATTTAGACAATAACCCTTCATGTAACAACCGGAATGTTCCGTAAAAAAGTCCAAAATTATACAGATGAAACTGTTCCAAAGTCAGTGTTTGTTTACGTGTTGTTGTGTCGTCATGAGTCGAGCTAGCTCCAAATCTCAGACAAACTCATGAGATGGCACCAGAAGGCGGCGCTCGGAGGTGACATTTGGAAAAAGAGGTCATGTTTGAAACTACGGCAGAATGGCACGCCAGCTGAGAGAGCCAATCACAAGCGTCGGCTTTAGAAGGAGGAGGAATGTAACTCAAATCGTAATCACGGAACTGTCCAAAAGCAGCTGTAATTTCGTTGCACATTTCCTCCAACTTATGTAAATGATTACAATTGCATGCGCGTTGTATTTAAATGACATCATGTAATAAATGACTCCCAACAGTGCCGTGAACAATCAGTGAGTTGAACTTTGTGACGACCGAGCGAGCATCTCGTTTTCCGTCGGCACGATGAGCAATTTCACGCGAGGCCATTTCCGAAGTCACTTTTGTTCGCGTTCAACGTTAATATTCAGCTTGATGTTATTCGGCAGCTATAAAGGATCAGCTTGGAAAGTCTTCGCAGCAAGAGAACAAACAGCACGGCACGGCACGGCACGGCACGGCACGGCACGGCGTGAACGCGACGTGAAAAAAGTGTGACGTCGCAGGCGAGTCCAAACGGCAGCAGGCGCGCCCCCTTGCGGCCACGCGTGGAGGCGACGGCGGTCGTGCTCGCGCGCGCGCGCCCTCGTGCAGTGGCGCGCGAGCGGCGACGAGCCGCGCACAGCAGCTTTGGTCGTCAGCTGCGTCAGGCGCACGTCGGCTTTGTGTTTCGCGACATTCGGCTTGAGGCCGATGTGACTTTGTGGACTTTGGGGACTTTGGGGACGGCAACATCCGCAACGGCGCGCTCGGCTGCTTGACGACGCAGGTAAGAGTTGCTTTTCGTGCCTTTTAGTAGCGCCGAAGGCACATTTGACTGCATTTTGCGCTCATCTTCCCCCAGAAATTGGCCGCGCGTGAGAACTTTTCGACGCGGAGGCTCGACGAGAGACTTTTTTTCTTCTGCTTCTTTTTCCGACTGCGACTTTGTTGGCATCTTTTCTCGGCTGCAATCGCCCCCAGAAATGGTGGGCCACCTCCACTTGCAAGCGATGGATGAAAGCCTCAAAGGACAGAACCGGGAAGGGCTGCTCGACAGTCCGGATTCGGGCCTGCCGCCCAGTCCCAGTCCGCCTTTCTGCTCCCTCTCGCCGGCTCTCGTCGAGCCCGCGGAGGGCCAGCAGCAGGCGGCCTGGAAGAAGGACGCCAAACTGGTAAGATGCCGCCGTAGCCGCCGCCGCCGTCATCATCATCATCACCATCATCATCATCATCATCATCATCCGTTTGTATCAGTGGGAGGCCGTCAGGGCCAGCAAGTCCTACTCAGCTCACCTACCGACATTTATAACCTCGATTCACTTCTAATGCGCTCCATGAAATTGGGGACGCGGATGCTACATTTTTTCCAAAACATTTTATTTGTCCAATCAGACGTCCGCCTTCAACGATCGGTCGTTCTGTCCGACGCAACCGAACGGATATCGGCAAGAGGAGCGACCGGATCTGAAATTGGTTCTCACCCTCCAATAAGACGTCAGCATGTTTCCGACCTCTGATTGGCCGGTCAGAGCAAAACATCTTCGGCCATCGGCACACACATCGTCAGCATGTCTGGGGAGTGTGATGTATTTCAATTGCGTTTTTTTGCGATACATATTTTTATCGAGACTTTATCTTGCTCGATAATTTGTGACAACAACAAACCCACGCGGGGGTTGACCAATAATATTGATTTGTGAAAAAATTGAACACGGGTGCTTCGGGCCCACCGGAAACCGTCGAGCGTCGTCATTTGCATCACATTAGCCGGCATTTTATCGGGAAGCGACGTGCCGAAGATGAACACCCACCGCGCGGGCCGTTTTCTTCTCAGGCAGCTCAACGGCAAAGTCGTCGGCTCACGGCGAACGCGAAGCGTCGATCGGATCGACGTGATCGGCTTCGCTACGATTTGCTGTCCCGGATGGACCCGCCTCATCCTACCCTGTTCTGTCGGGCACAGAAATACGACCAATATCCGATTCAAGATTTGTTTTCAAAATGTATTTCACGGCGGCACGGTGGCCGACCGGTTAGAGCGTCTGCCTCCCAGTTCTGAGGACCGGTGTTCAATCCCCGGCCCCGCCTGTGTGGAGTTTGCATGTTCTCCCCGTGCCTGCGTGGCTTTTCTCCGGGCACTCCCAAAATGCTGCCGTGCATCGCGGGAGTGTCGCGACGTTAGCCAGAGATTCTCGCGCGCACGCTACGCTAGGCTACGCTACGATCCCGCCGAGGTTGCAACTCGCTTTGCGGTTTCCGTTTTGAAGCTCTTCCTGACCGTTGCTCGTCCCTGGCTTCAAGTGTGGAAAGAATCCGAGTTTTCGGTCAGAAACCATTTCCTCCCATCAGGACCTGAGTGCAGCACGATGGGGGGGGGGCGGGGGCTTGTTTACACAAGCGCTCGTGCCCCGCCCCCTTTTCCAAATCCGTTTTTGCATGCCGCCGAAGAACAATCCTCCAGCTCTATTTTCAGGTGCGGGGGGCTTGTCGGAGGCTGTCGCACGAGCGTTTCTTTCTAAACGCGAGACGGACTGAACGCTCGCTCGCGTCTGCACGCCATCGACGAGGATGCGGACGCTCACAAAAAATGTCTGGAGGCTTCAGACGGGAAAACTGTTGGAGTTGGCTTTTGGACTTGGGGCGGCTCTGCGTTGCGCTTGTGTCAGCAGGACGCTTGTTTTCCCGGGCGCGAACGAGCTTCTCGCGGGGCGGCTCCATTCTTTGCGTTCTTCCCGGAGGCCCGCTAAGACCTCCGTTCAGGTGTTTACTTCGCACAAGATGGAGAGCGCGCACGTTTACGGACGTACGGGTCGAGCAGTGTTGCAGGCCCAAATCTGCCATATTCAAAAAAAAAACAAACAACCAAAAGTATTCCCGTCGCCGTCAAGAAACCGGAGACAATCATGTAAGGTCACTTTCTCACGCTCATTTGTTCCGAAAAGAGGTCGCGCGTCCTTCCTCCCTTCAAGCGGAAAACAGAGCGAATGAAACATTGCGACACCAACATGTTCCATCTTTGCAACTAATGAAGCGACGCTAGCTTAATGCTAACATATAATGTCAAATGCAGCACATTATGCTGGCCAATTCAAAAAATAACAAATACAAAAATTGCGATGCATTGACTCTGCAATAATATAGCGAGCGATGACGGTGTAGCGGGGTCGGCGCTACCTGGAACGTTCTGTCCTGCGTGAGCCCACGATGCGGTCGCGAACATTCTCGAAGTGTGCAGATGAACGCGGACGGCAGCTGCCGCTCCCAAACGTTCCGACGGCAACTCGCTAAGACGAGACGAGTATCGGTATTCGCTCGCGTTGTGCCGACGCCGCTCATTATGTCATTCGTTGGACACCGTTTGCAGGACCCGGTGGGTCACGGAACCCTTTTGGGCCGCTCGCCGGCAGGAAGTGGAAACTTCCGGGGGGGTCCTCCCTCGGTTTAGGGCCGTCCCGAAATACGACACTTGGAGTTTACAAACGGCAACAGAATAACAAGGCGGCACGCGCAGTTAGCGCCGTATTTACATTCCCCCCCCCAATGGATTGTTTTAGCTGTGGACTTGAAGTGTTTTTCATCAAATCAAATTTCTTCGCAAAAAAGAATGCAATTTCACCAGCAGCATTATGACTTTCCATTGACACATTGCAGTGGCGTCTGGAAATCTCGACGACCTCGACTGACTCGTCACAAACTCAAGTGCAACGTCCATGAAGGTCGCGGCAGTGCGTGAGGAAAACAACTCAAGTTGTTGACTGACATTTTGCAGTATTCACTCAGGAGCTATTGATTTTCTCACAACTGCATTGTTCCCAGCGGTGAAGGCGGCACAACATTTTCGATGAAGTATTGTTGGCTCCGTTGCTCCGGAAACTTTGCATCAATAATCAGACAGCGAATTGTGAGCGGCGGCCCATTTCGGAATGTCATTCAAGCGGTCGTCAGCGCGCCCTCCGTAGCAACGACGCTTACTTTTGTGTAAATGTGTTCAATCCCCACGGGTCGGATCGAACCCCCTGACGGGCCGGTTGTGGCCCTCGGACCGAACGTTTGACGCCCCTGCAAAAGAGCACAAGCAACAGACAACCCAAAAATAATTTGGGGCGAGGGAAGAACAGCTTACATTGTCCCGATGAACTTCACGGGCGGTTTCGAGCGAGCGGCGCACAACGCCGCAGCCGCTGAAATGCTTGACCCAACGTCGCCTCCACTTTTCCTTCACCACTTCACACCAGCGCCGTCTCCACTGGACCCGCTCACCAGCTGCTCGCGGATCGTAACGTCTGCGGGCTCAACATCTGCGGCACATTTACTGGCTTATTGTCTGTCGTCTGGCAGAACGGCAGTAACAAATTTCAGGGGATGAGTTGGGTTGCAAAATTCCAAGAAATTTTCGTCATAAACTTTGCCAGGAAATGAATGGGAATAGCGCTGGAATTTACACAATAACAGGATGGCTCCTAATGGGGAAGCGCAATCTAGTTGTGGAAAATATACAAGCAGATTTGAATGACGTCCGTGCTATTGCGCAAATCCCACGCACGTAGCACACCGCTCAGTGCTGCGCTATTGAGACCACGCCCTCGACGTGCGCTGTATGCACCGATAACTTGTAGAGTCCTTGGACAACACTTTGAGGGGTAGCATATACAGGCTGAACGACGGGGGTCCAAGAACTGACCCTTGAGGGACCCCATAGGTCATTTCCATTCCATCTGATTGAAAGCGAAAGAACTCCTTTCCTCCGGGTGGACCTGAACCGTTTAAGGACCGTTCCTTGGAGTCCTCTGGCGGGAACTGTGGCGGTTTTCATTTGAGTCGAGCCGCGCTGGACTCTTCATTTTAGGAGACGTGTCGGCAGCCGGGCTGAGATCTGCTCGAAAGGTTTCCCGGTTGTGATGCTTTACATTTCCTCTTCCCAGGTGTCTTACTTGCTGCTCAACACCACGGGAACAGACCCCAGGACTCGCATGTATCCCGTCATCTACGGGGAGAGCATCGAGGTCGACCCAAAACCGGAGCAAGAACTCAAGTAAGTCACACAAGCAGTAAAGAAAACCACGGCGGCGGTCGTAATCTTCCCGCGTCGCGCTCTCCCGCAGGTGCACTTCGGCGGTGCGCTACGATTCGGACAAGCATTACCGAGACCGAGTGTACTGCGTCCCCGTCCCCACGGCGACGGCGTACGGCGAGACGGTGGTGGTGTTGCCCAACTGCAGCTGGAGGAGCTACAAATCGCAAGTGTACCTGGAGCCGCGGCAGAAGCCCGTCAGCTACCAGACCACCACCGTCGTGTACCCCAAACACGCCAAGAACATTTACCGCACCACGCTGACCTACAAGGCCGCGCCCGCGCGCCGCTGGTTCGTCTCCAGAGTGCAGCTGGAGTCCAGCGAGGATTCAAGTCCCTGTATCATCTACACCGAGGACCTGTAGGCCCCGCAACGGTTTCGACGGGGTTTTTTTTTTTGTTTTTGAGGAGTTGAGGATAACATAGTAGCAGGGCAACACGCAAGATGACCTCATTTTTTTTTGTTGGCGGTGTTCATCTCTACTCGCTCCCGAGGAAATCTTGAAACTTTCCACTGTTGCAGTTTCAATTTGCATCTCAGCGGCTTCCGTCTTACTATTCCACGCAAACCCCGTTGGCTCCTGGCGGGACGGACCTGGCTGAAAACAATGACACCGACGCGGGGGAACATTTTTTATACAACCCAACGGCGAGGATTTGATCACGCGAGCCGGTGCATCCTTTCTAATTACGGCTTGATTGCACATATGAAAAGCATCTTGATGTGTGCGCGCGTGAACGATTGGACCAAAGTTGTTGTTTTTTTGTTTTGTTTTTTGTTTTAATTACGTGAGATGCGCACGGAACAGCCACACAAGCTGCGTGTGGCTCACACGCACAAACCTTTTCCGCACCGTATTGAGGCTCGAATCAATTTGAATGAGGCATCGTATTTATTCAGAGATGCGTTACAATCCCAGCCGGGAATTCTGACTGGAAAAAGGGAAAATGTTTTGTCACAGGAACATTTCAATGCCATTGTCACCAAAGTGACCGAACGTTTCCTCACGATCAACCCGAACCAATATTTCATATTACCCGATGATTGCATGGCAGGTTTGAAACTGACTTCACATTACCACTTTATTGCCAGAAGAGTGTAATCCTAATAACTTCTTTTGTACGATTTTGAATCAGAAGAAGAATTTTTCTCTTGCGGTTTGCAATCTGTACACCAATTTAGTTTCAGCAGGTTTTTTTTTTTTTTTTTTTTAGAACATTAAGGGCCTGATTTACTAAAGGTTCAGAATCGGGTGCAGGCTTGATTGCTCGCATAAGCAAACGCGGAAGCTAATTTACTAACCGCGTCTGCCAAAGGCGCAAAATGAACTGCGGCAAATCTGCATGTTTGGCAGACACAAGTTGCAAATTAGAGGTGACAACTCATCGAGAACTAATTGGTTACAACATTAACAGAGAAGGATTTTAGATCATCGTTTAGAGAGCGTTTCACTTTATTTCAAATCCTCGGAACAACAGTAATATAATTATAAGAATAAAGCAGACATTATCCTTTTGTTTTCCCAAAATAAATGTTATTTGTTAATAATGATCGGAATCAGAATCTTTATTTTGCCAAGTACGTCCAAAAACTGAACAACATTTTTGCCTATTTTCTGACCAAAACAGTAACGGAATCAACATCAATTTATTGTTTGTGCATTTTCTGCACTTGTCAATTTGAAATAAATATCCCGCTTGTCAATAAAGGAATGGAAATAAAATGTGTTATTTGAAATTTCATTCGTCGAAAAATAACCCAACAGAACACTCGATTCAAGTAATTGCAGTTAGTTGCAGCCCGAATGCAAATCGATTCATTTCACACGTGCAGCGCGACTCATCGTTTTGAAATGCCAGAAACTAAAATGATCACATGCTCTGATTTAAAGGCTGACTTGGAGCCAATCACAAGGAGTCGTTGAGTTCGAGAACGCAATTTGGGAGTTGAGTCAGTTTACACTTTAGTGGCCGCTCATTGAGACCTTAGTAAATCAGGCCTGAAGTGACAAATTCGATATTTGGAAACGAAAAAGATTTGTGCATCTGCAAGTCAAAAGTACTTGACTGAAAGCTGCTTTGTTTGCGATCACCGCGAGTAAGAGATTGAAATTCCTTAAGGACCTATTTGGGAGTTCGCCCAACCGGTCGGTCTACATGCGCTTCGCGGGCTTGGAGAAGGCGTTCGAAAGTGCGCGTCCCTCGGGGAGTCCTGCGGGGGGTGCTTCGGGCGTACGGGGTACCGAACCCCCTGATACGGGCTGTTCGGTCCCCGTACGACCGGAGTCAGAGTTTGGTCCTCATCGCCGGTAGTGAGTCGGACTCCGCCATGGCGGCCCTTTTTCACCGATTCTGTTCCTAACTTTTATAGAGAGAATTTCAAGGCGGAGAGGGGGTCCGGTTTGGTGGCCTCAGTATTGCATCTTCGCAGGTGATGTGGTTCTGTTGGCCGCATCAGCCTTCGGCTTTAACTGGAGCGGTTTACATCCAAGTGTAAAGCGGCTGGGATGAAAATCGGCACCTCCAAATCTGAGGCCACGGTCCTCAGTCGGAAAAGGGCGGAGTCCCCTCTCCGAGCGGCCCAAATGAGTTTCTTCCGCAGGGTGTCCGGGCTCTCCCTTAGAGAACGGCTGAGAAGCTCGGTCATCTAGGAGGGGCTCAGAGGAGAGCCGCTGAGGCGGTTCGGGCATCTGATTAGGATGCCTCCCCGGTGAGGTGTTCCGGGCACGTCCCACCAATGCCTTTGGATGCCCACAGAAAAGAGCTGGAGAGAGGGAAGTCTGGGCGTCCCCCCGTGACCTGACCTCTGATAAGCGGAAGAAAATGGATGGATGGATGGATGGATGGATGGAGCCATTTCAGTTTGTTACAAATGTGTACACACCTGATGTTTAGACCTTAGCAGTAGGAGTGGCGCGTGCTAGCACGGACCGAGGGGAGAGTACGTTGCGGTTGAGGAAACGAAGAGTTTTGAGAGCGCAGATGAGCGTGACAAGATTTTGTGTGACGTGTGACGAGAATGATGAGAAGGATGTCGACTCGTTTGGAGGATTTTGGTGGTTTCACGCGAGTTCAAGTGCCTTCCCTAACTCTTGATTCGGTTCCTGTCAAATATTTTTCCTGATGTATATGTGGAATTGAGGCACTTCATAATTCTCTTTATATTTTTGTACAACAGCCGTTGCTCCTGTTCTGATCGAATTTTAACATGTATGTTGTAATTGAATTTTCAAAAAGTCATTCTCAATATTTTGGACAAATAAACATCAAACCGGAAAAGCAACAAAAAGGATTTCCGCCGGGGACGCCTGCGCAGTTGTTTTCTTGATGGCAACTAGACTTTTTGTCTTCCTCATTTGATCGCCGTGAGAGCGATCTCAGCTGACTTCGCACATCAGGTCGGCTGTTTTGGGGACGCGCGTACAATCGAGCCCAGATTCAAATCCGGACTGAAAAGCGACCGCGGCGGGTGCGTCATTGCGTGTTCGTCGAGGCCGTGTTGGTGATCGGCAACTTTTGGACATCACAATCACGTGCGCCGATGAGTTTTCACACTTGGCCGTGACGCTCCTGAAGTTGGGAGGAAAAAAGAAAAAGCCGCTTAAGTGGCCTGAGTTCACATTTGTTGGCCTTCGGGGGGCAAACCGCGAGCCCCAGAATATTGGGGCTGCCATTTTCAAACGCAACTCATTTTTGCGCTGCAGTTATGATTTCCCTCAGAGGACTGTTAGAACAGCGAAACCATATCAATGTTTAATCACCAATTACATGACACAACAAATTGAGGGACAACTAGTTTTGGAGTCAGAAGACAAGGATAATAGTTTGTTCAAGTATTGTTTAAGTTACTGTAGAAGAAGGATTTGGTAACAGAAAAATGCAATAGCACAACATTATGATTTATTATTATGACAATTTGGAATTTGCGTACAGATTTGAGCAAAAATCACAGAAGTCGACGAGCATGATTTGCTTTTGCGGGCCGCATAAAATGATGTGCCGGGCCGCAGCTGGCCCCCGGGCCTCGAGTTTGACACCCGGCTTAATTGATCATTTTCAGAAAATATCGATACTCGTAGTTTCACTTGGGAAATTGCGCGGGATCGTTGCGAGCGGACATGACGACGCACGTTGGTGACGTTCGCGGCCGATGGACTTTTTCTTTTTTCCCCCAGCCGGGCTGTGATAGGCTGTTGCAAATTGGGTTCCCATCAATCAAAAATAATCCCGTTCATTATTTTTTTTGTCATAGTGAGTATTAACATAAACTCAGTTACTTTTTAAAAACAAAAAAAATACAAATCCAATGTTTTAGGAGTTTTTCGCGATCTGCGTCTCAAGTGTGTGCGCGCGCTGCTTAAACTTGGCCAGCTCTTATTGAAACAAATATTCAAAACATGGATTCTCTTGTCAAGCTTGAAGGGAAATCAAGGAGGGCAGAAGTCAAAATAATGTTCTGTTGAGACTACATTTTCTACCGTACAGTACTGTCACAAGCAAGTTGTAAAATGACCCTCGTCAGCTGGTTTGATAAAAACAAGTCTATGGTTCTGCCTGATGCCGAAAGACCATTTTGGATGCGGCTTCACAATCCTTCTTCACTCTTAGCCGTTAGCTTTCTGATGGCGCAAACACAATCAATGAGGTGCGCGAACACACAATTTGATGGCTGGCCTGGAAAGGAACACCGGAGCCCTGACCTCAACCCCAATCCAGCACATTTGGCATGAGACTGCAAACGGACATTCTGGGCGAGTTTCTTCTCCAAAGCCGGAAAATGTACTTATGGCGCCCCCTAGTGCCAGCTGACCTTGCATTGCACTGCCGCCGTCCACTTAACCTACTTCCTATATACTGTGCGTGTATACACACACACACACACACCTATACAAGTGACTCCTCCGACACTGTGAATGGCAATAAGGTTTTTATTTCAACATTAAGGCAGTGTCTTATTTGTTTTCCATTTGTACACTGCTATCCACAAAGCTTGCTGGTGGGCATGTAGAATTTAACCGTGTGTGTTTTTTGTTTGTTTGTTTTGGTAAAACCAACCTAGAAGCAAGCCACATAAATATTTACATCTATTTAGTTTTATATACAATCCTTGTTATTATACAGTGGGTTATAATTATATAAAAAAAAAACAAAAAAACATTATGAACAAAATGGTGGAACAATGTTAGAATTTCCCCACAGCCCCGCCCTCCCCCCAGGGACCACATTTGATATTCATGTTATTATTTTTGACATGTCAACAAACTGCGGTTGGACAAAACTGTGGGACCAAAGGCAAAATGAATGCATGTTAAAATTCAATTTAGTAAACTTTTTAAAAATCAGTGGATTAGTCCGTCATCCGTTAAAGCAACAGCTAAATATGACTTGAATCTGAATCTGTTTTCGCTCACATTCTTCAACTTCATCAATGGATTCATGATAAAACCGTGGAGCGACAGACACTGTACAACGTGTGGCCAAATTAAACAAACTCCACGTGGGGGCGGGGGCACAAACAAAAAACGGCCCAAAGATGGCTGAAATGAGCATTGTGCAGGCGTGACGCGCGTCACCATCAAGAGGCGGGATGGAGGAGGGACAGGAGGTCGGCCCAAAACACGGACGTCGCTAAACTCCGAGAAAATACCACAAGGCCCAAACTTCACACGGGGCCATCCGACCTTGGACAGCAGCCTTTTGTTGTTGTTGTTGTCGTCGTCGCTGCTTCGCAGCGCTTTCTCCCCCCCCTCACCTCCCTCGAACCCGCCCACAATCGAGCGCAGTGGAGTCGAGCGTCGCAGCGGTCGCCATGGAGAAAACGTCACGCGAGGACCGATTGCTTCGCTTTGCGGTTGAAAAAGCTCGCTGCGCTGCAAAAACTCAAAAAGCTTACCGAGAAGATTCGTCTTATTTCCGGTCAAAACAAATTCAAATGAGACTCGCCACTTTAGGTCAACGGCAATTTTTCGTCTTGCTGTCCTTTCAATACACAGTGCGCTCCTCACATCATTTGTCCGCTCGGTACGCAGGCAGGCTGGACTTTGACACCTGCGCGCTCAACATAACTCTGCTCGCTTGCTTGCTGGAAGTCAAAATGAGCTTGAAACAAGTGAAAATGGTCTCAAAACAATTTGCTTTTTTTTTTTTTTTTTTTATTGGAAGTGTAATCAGATTAGTTTTAAGACTTTTTTTTAAGACAACTCTTCTTGGTAAGATTTTGAGTTTTGGCAATGCATGACATTTCATTTGCTTCTATGTTGACAATTCCCAGCATGCACAGAAGAAACCCTGGCAAAGGTGGGGCCCGAAAGAAAAAAACATGACGCGTTACTTGGTAACTTCAGCACTGTGCGTGGAAAATAAATGGCACTTAACATGAAGAATATATTCCAATGTACAAAAGTTGCGCAGTAGCGAAGCTAAGGGTCTTCCCTCTATGCAGTACAAGGTCAAAGGTCAGACTGTCACGAAAGCTCCAAAGCGGGAACCCGGCAGGCCGGGAGAGGACCGAGGTCCACCTCGTCGATGCCGACGACCGGCTCGACCGGCGCGATTGGCGCTCGGGTCGTTTGAAATCACGCCGCGCGGAGATCGCGTCCGCCGCGCTGCTTTCGGCGCGACGCCGTTGCCGACGGGCCAACTACTAAGTGCTTAATATCCTAAAAGCGGTGAATATAAAAACAGCGAGCGCGTCACTTGTCTGAGCGCCGTCGTGTGGCGAAAGGTCCGACGGGACAGCTGACCTCGGCGGGCGGCGGCCGTTCCTCGGGACCCTCGCCGACGGACGACATCAGCGAGCGACGGGACGTTTACCCTGTAAACCAATGATATGAGCCCCCCGACCCCAAAAGCATTCGTCTTTGCAGATCGAGGACCGGCACGCGTACACTATAACCGAAGAACATTCAACACCAAAAAGGGACTTGTTGTCCGCCATCGCTTTCCAATCACGAGACTCAGTGAGTTGAGAAAAGAAAAAGAACCAAGGACAAAAACAAACAATCAAATCAAAGAACAACAACAAAGTTTAGTCCCATCACTTGCATGCGCCTGGAGCAAGGCAGACACTCAAGAAATGTCCGAGGGGCCTCTCGCCGGTCGGGCTGCCGACTTGACGAGAATCCCACCCGGCAAGCAAACGCGGAAGCGCTTGAGCGCGGTGAACGTGCACGGCCGGCGAGGAGATGTGAAAAAGAAGGGACGAGTTGTTCACAGAATCCTGGAGTGAGCGCGCGTTCGGCCCACGCGCGTCCGTGCCGCTCACTCGCTGTCGGACAGCGACTCGTACTGAGACATGAGCAGCGGCTTGGGCTCCTCCTCCCAGGCGCGGCCCTGCCCCTGAGCGGCCACGTGGCCCGCCGGCTGCCCGGACGAAGGCGAGGGAACCGAAACCGTCCCGCCGGGGAAACGCATAATCAACGGGTTGCACGGGAAGGGGGTCGGCGTCGAACCTGCGGGAAGCAAAGCCACATTGATCAGTTGCTGGCGGGCTCGTTGTAACTCCACGTGCAATCCAAAGTCACTTTTGAAACTTATCCTCCGTTATTCACCGTTTGGTGCTCAGGCGCAAGCAATTAAGAGGACTTTGGCACTATATCTTGAGGCATCTCGGTGCTGAGGAACTCCATGCGTCGGAGTGAGTTGAAGACTTTCATTGAGATAAAAGTAGTGCTTTGCCGCCATCTCGTGGCATCTCTAGGTAATTGGCGATATGCGGAACGTCACGTGACCGGACCCGGAAAACGGGCTCGCTGACTTTCTGCGTCTGCTACGCTGACAAGCATAACTTGGATCCATGACATCATCGTTTGAAGCTCAACTTGCGCAAATGAAGTTTTCTTTATGGCTGGTGTGTTCGGGCAAAAACACGAACAAAGCCCAAACGTCGGATATCATCATCTGTGGTGAAATGGGGTACTTTGTCTGCCATTTGCGGAAGGAGGTTGCGCGTACCCCGGATTTGGGGAGGAGTCAACAACTCGCGGACTATTCATGGCGGGGCTCTTCCGTTTCGCACACAACAACACGACAGAAACACGACAGTCGCTGGTGTAAAAGGAGAATACCTGTGGACGAGGGCCGGTCTTCCCACACTCGGTTGGTCAGCGGCGTTCTTCTGTTACAGTCTCCTTCCGAATGGACCGAGGACACGGAGGACGGCCTCTCGCCCCCCGACAGGCCGGGTCCCGGGGACTTGGCCTTGCGCCCGTTGGAGCGCCCGCCGCCCTTTGAGGGCTTCCCCCCACCTACAAAGAGAGAAGATGTCACTCGAACCCGTGACGGAATTTCAAGCCAGACGAGACGCCGCCGAGCTTCAGGGCAATACCCCCCACCGGGTTTGATTCAAGCCAGCCATATATCACCCAAGTCGTTTTGGGACTGGTATTGTTTGGCAAATATGTTCACTGAGCGTTTGCGCATGTTTGGAGAAACTCCTGACCTTGCAAGAAAGTGTCCTCTGCGCGGCCGTCCGTTCCGCTCAAGGCAACGGGCAGACCCGAGGCGAGCGGGTTGGCGCAAGCGGCTGGCGAGCGTTCCTCGGGCTGATCGTCGTATTTTCCCATTAAGGCCTTTCTTATGATGGCCTCCAGACCGATGGAGCTGCCGGGCGTCTCTGGGGCCGGGTGGCTGCGAACGCCCACCGATCCTGTTGAAGACAGCGTTCATCCTGCCATTTTGATCCGCTCAACAACTATCGGGTCAAACTGTCGACGGGGGACGAGAGAGGAAAGCGACCTTCCCTCTCATCAACAATTTCATCTCGCTCTGTTGCGAAACCTTACGACCCTCACCGTAGCTTACGAGCGTGCATGCTGCTCCGCAGCTTTTTCAAGGTTACCCAATTTGCTGAAGTGGGCCGTGATAGGTGGAGAGGCTGAGGGGGGATCTCAAGTTTCTTCCTAGCTTTAACCTCCCCCACGTACGTGGACGGCGACACGGCAAAAAGAGAAACGAGATGCCCCCCGAAGCCTCTTTAGCCTCTTCCAGATTTATGCTCCGTCAAACATTTTCTATTCATATTGATCATAGGTCCATTGTGATACATATCGACATTGATTTATCGCCCGGCCCTATTTACATTCAAACTAGAAACGTAGAAATATTGACCGAGATCTGAGAAAGCTGTAAAAACAAAGAGGACCGCGAGCATCCGTGCTCAGTTTTTGGTTGACAAAAGTGTGGGAAAAAAGGTTACCTGCTGTTGTAGATGCTGGCATATTGAAGATTTCTGTTCCGGGCTGACCCGCATCTGAAAGGTTTTCGTTTGGTTTAAGTACGTGCGCTTACAAACCGTTATCGTCAGGGTGCGAACACTCGCGCCGCACTCACTAAAATCGTCGTTTCCCACCACGGTCATCTTCTTGATCATCTCCTGCTTCTTTGATTTCACAATAGCCGAGGTGTTCTCAGTCAGCTTGCTGAAGAAAGCGGGGGGCTGCGAGGTGTTGGGCGGGGAACGGGAGCCCATTCTGTGGGAGGCAAAAGTACACACACCCGTTCTTGGGGAGCTGAACACACACACATACACACACACACACACGCGGCTTGAGATGGAGGACGGCTCTCGTGAGTCTACACACGAGGTCTGGGTCTTATCAGACACACAGCAGCAATGTAAATCGAAATACTGTACTTTCTCATGTATAAAGTGCATTTTCCCCACCACCCAAAAATGTAAAGTTGATAGGGTGAATTATAGATGCATAGATATAATGAAAATGGAGAAGAGGGGAAAAAAACCCCCACCGTCGTGCTCAAAAATATTTTGTTTGGAGCTTCAAAAGACTCCGTGAATCAACGGTGCGGATTCTACATGGGTAGAAGGCTTTTCCGCATGTTTGCGTTGGATTTTGGGGCTGCGCATTATATGTGAGAAATTAGGGGACACCTAAGACTGCGAATCCATCTTTCCTCCCGGTATTTCCATGGCAACAAAGTCTTACACTTGCTCTCCTTGCTCATTGGGATAGGAGCCTCCTCCCTGGATTTCAGGCTCAGAGTTGGCCCCAGCAGGAGAAACCGGTTCGATGCAGTCATTGGAAACACTGATCGGAGAACACTTGGACTGAGGAGGAGACCTGCGGAGCGCACACCGAGATAAGTGACCTTTTCGAGACAAGTCGTCCTCACGTAGCCTCGCGTGTCTGTGAAAGGGGAGAACTTGCGGCCTATTAATACATTTATTAGCTGTCAGAAATAACACGCTAACGAGTTCGTTGCCGGCGATCGTGCTCTGCAACGACGCTTACCGGTCTCTGTTACGATCGCCCCCGAGGCCCTCGGGATAGCGGGCCACTTGGGGAGCCTCCTGGCTCACTGGCTGTGAGGCACTGGGAGGGCGGGTCAAGTCCAGGATGGGCGAGCCGTGGTAACCTTGTTGATGCTGCTGCTGACTCTGCCTCGTGTAATCCTTCGTTATCACCTCCTGTTGCCGTGGAAAGGTTTTGTCGCCACGCGCTACAGTCAACAACACGAGCAGCGCGACTCCTATTTATTAGGGACGTGTTATGCTGTGGACTTACGCTGATGTGCTGAGCCAGGGTGACGACCCTTTGGCTGCCTTTCACACAAGGAGAAGGCGGCTTCTGGCCTGGCGAAAGCCTCTCCTCGGACGGAGGACGGTACAGAACATGTGACTCCATCTTCTGTTGAGCTGGAAGTCAAAAAACAAAACCAAACAAAACTAATCACGGCTACACGCTCATAACATGTGATCTGTATGTCCAATCAAAGGTAAGAGATGTGCGAATAAAACATGCAGGATGCAAAAAAATCTTTGGTGGATGTGAAATTAAAAATGCGGTAAGACCATTGATCAGGGAAGCAGAGACAAGTTATTGTCCTTATTTTGAAACAATAATAATACAGTGTTAAGATACTAACACATCTAGTTAAGCAAGTTTTATTTGTAATAAAGGACATTTTCTTACTTTTGACAATAACTGCGATTTTGAAAGGAATTGCTGGCATCAAAATGATACACATGAAACATTCATTTCATTCAATCGAGAATGGTAAGCAAGCGTGCGCCCCGCAACCGGACGGTCGCCGGTTTGTATCCCACCCGAGCGCCTGTCGTCGCTGTGTCCCCGGCAAGACGCTCAACCCGCATTGAATGCGCTCGGATCCGCTACGCAAGTAGATTACCACCACCAGGTGTGACTGTAGAGTGAATGAATAATGCGGATTTATTTGTAAAGCGTCTTTCAGTGTCTAGAAAAGCGCTATGCAAGTGTAATATATTATTAGGATTTGTTTTCTTATCACGAAGAAAGTATCTATTACTGCAAAGGTTGCCATAAAATGCACCTTCCCAACAGCATGAATGTAAGGAGACGAAGACGTTGTGAAGTCGGTCGCGGGCGTAGTTGATCTGATCGCACGGGACAAAGTGACAGTTGTTTTGCTAGTAATGAAAAACGAGAATGTATCGTGAGAACAGCTTAAAAGCGCCTGCGCCTTTCTCCTTCCTCCCTCTCGTCTAGACTTCCCAACTTGTTGGGGAACGCCAATTCACAGCAACAGAAACACCAATGTTATGGACGTCCACGTTGAAGATGCATTTTTCCTCAAAGTAGCCATCGGCCTACGCACTTGCTGGCAATACAGATGTCGGCACACTGCTTGTAACAGGACTGTAATTTCCGATTCGACGAGAAATGCCATTTATGCGACCCGCCTGAGGATAAGCGGCACAGAAAATGGATGGACGGATGCCATTTATGACGCTGTGTGTGTGTGTGTACACCACACAAGAAAGTATGTGTATCTAGCTACATGGGGAAACCTTCGTTAACGCGAAAACCTGGAGCAGAACAGCTGCATGAGGTTATTGTTCAAGGGAAAGGTCATTGGAACCTCAGGTGCACAATCTGAATGTAAAAAAAAGAATCTTAGTGTAGCAGTGCAGTAAAAGTTAAGAAGTGACGCAACAGACAATTGCACGCTGAAATTGGCAGAACATTTTCAAGAACATGGATTGACCGAGCATTTGGAAGCGAGTGAGTGTGTGTGTAGGAGGGTAGCTCGGCATAAATTATGCTGCCAAAACAGAGCGCATGCAAAGATTGAGGGCAGGAACCTGTGGTACCCCAGCTCCATCTGAAAGGCTTCAAGTCGCCCGAGTGGCGCACTTTGCGGAACGACAGGAGTGTGTTTGGTGGCTGGCACAGCTTCCAGCACATGCCCCCACCCCACGGTTTAATTTCAGTCATGCCCACTACCTAAACTATGATGCTTAAAGTGAGCAGCCAAAAGAGAGGGAAGAGGGGTGCCCACGCGTGAAAATAAAAATGAAGTGATTTTCTGACTTGATGTCTGATTAGCAATCACAATTTGAAGCGGACACCTCAAAGGACACCGAGGATATTGTTCTTCGTCACTGAATAAAAAAATGCCTCAACTTCACATTGCATAGTTGTCAATCAGACTCTTCATTTCATCTTGGCCAGTTAGATGGAATATGGGTACGCTGGACTTTTTCTTTTTCTTTTTCTTTTCCCCAGAGGGCACCCTTGGTGGTCTTTAAGTTAGTAAACACATTATCCAAGTGCAATTATA
The DNA here is from genome assembly GCF_024500385.1 of Phyllopteryx taeniolatus. Lineage (NCBI taxonomy): Eukaryota > Metazoa > Chordata > Actinopteri > Syngnathiformes > Syngnathidae > Phyllopteryx > Phyllopteryx taeniolatus. Next base: position 32,796,200 of record NC_084504.1, on the reverse strand, counting down.
GTACAAGAATTAAGGGGGGGGGAAAAGGCTGATTTGATAATGCCAACCACCACAGCGTGCAAGAAGCCACAGACTGACGGGGGCGTGTCTGGGCGATAACGGGACCCTTCTTACCATCAGTGGCGCCGCTGGCAACAAGCGAGCCCGTCTCTGGCATCCCCGTTTCACAAGAAATTTGACGCATAATAATCGCGTTTATGAAGTTGGCCGCAGTCATGGTGGTCTTACCGAGTGCTCTGAGCTCTTGTTCCTGAATGGACATCACTTTATTTTGAGTATTTTCCCTACTAGGTGTACCACTGTCCCCGCGGCCGGGAGGGTTTTCCAACTGCAGGTGCGGTGGTCGTCCTGAAATCGAGGAATAAGGACTTGGGTATATTCCTCCCTGGCTGGGGCTTGTAAGCTTGGGGTCCGACTTGCTCGAGGGCCCGTGCTGGTCTTGGACTTGCTTGGGTAGTCCCCTGTTTTTGCCTCCTTCACGACTCTGCTCTTTGGCTCCGCTCGAGTCCAGGGCAGAGGCGTAGGCCTCGGGGGGCAAACCGGTCCTTTGAAGATGACCGTGGTAACCCTGGTAACGGGAGGGTCCTGAAGGTATGGATCTGACAGGAAATAAAAAAACAAAGCAGTCATCCTAGCTGTGAGTACTGGTGTGCATTTTGTTCACTAGTGATGCTAAAATTCTCGTCCAAAACTGAAAACGAGGGAGAACAATGGCAAAAACTAGAACACCGAAAGAAATGACTCCGCCAGTTATTAGTAACATTTTATGGCTATGAATGCAGAGCTGCCAACCTATAGAAATTCACTTTCAGAACAATTGGTCTGCATTTACAGATTTTTTAAATGATGTCAAGAACATTACCGTAGTAATATGATGTAATGGGACAACAATCATTCTGCATACTGTTCAACTGCACCACATAATCATTAGTCTATAATTGTTAATAAATTATGGCTTCAATAGTTACTAAGTTAATGTATGAATTGCGTCAACCTTGTAATGGCGGAAACCAAATGTCTTCACTATTGCATGCCATTTTTATATATTTCCTCGATCCACGATTGCAATACAAATTTCCCCATTGTGGGACTAATAAAGGTTATCTTACGTTACAAGTGTTTATTCTATGATGTACTTTGAACTTATAGGCCCCTTTTCTCAGGTAGCGTACTAATGAATTCCCGCCTCTGAGGCTGTCCGGCCTTATAGCGTTACACCACTCTCCCTCCAGACACTTTGCTCTTCAACGCTGGTGAGCGTCCGCTGTAACGCGGTAACGGCCGGACCGATGTGACAAGTGTACTGTATGACCCAATCACTATTTTGGGGTTTTGTGACTCCATGTCATGATAGCTTAGCAATTAGCGTGGTCAGAAGTGTAGCTTATTTGCTGCCATGGTGGCGATGATTCGTGACTTATGCTACATTGAAAATGGACGCCAATGGCTCGGCATCGTATTTGGCCGCGTTAGCTGTAGTTCGTAGGTAGCCGGGGCGACACATAACAGCGTGCAACAAACATTCCCCTTAGTATTTGAACAGCGGAAAGCAGCGAGGTTGGGTGACCGTTCACAATATCGATACATCATTTTTTTTTTTTTTTTTTTTTTTTTACAATACATGAGTACATGAGTGCGGGCTGGTTACGGTTTTGGTTTGTCATAACAACATCCTGTTTCGGCCGTTTTCTTTCAGTGACAAAAGTCTTTCGGCCAAGAACCGAAAATGCACCTTTGGGCCATTTTCAGCCGATAGATTTCGGTGGCTGAAAATTCGGTGCGTCACTATAGTTCCCTCTTAAAAACATTTCCATGTTTGAAATTCTAAACAGCACCTCACCGTAACACAGAGGGGCTGGGGTGTTCGGAAGAAAGATTCTTGCTTCCAGTATTGTGCAGGACACTTGGTCTTTGCTGCACATTGTCTTGGGTGCGAGGGGACACTGGTGAATGCTGGTGGCTGTATGGCTGCGAAGAAGATCTCACACTGCTACTGCTTGCTAAGCTGTGCTCTGTACCTGAGGCACAAACAGGTAGACATCAAGTATATTCACAAATGTATTCTCCCCCCCCCCCCCTTTTATTTCGATTTAGATCTAGAATCCAATCTGTTCCACACCTGGTCGCCAAATGGGGGCATGCTCCACGTTTGCTCCACCCTTTTCTCTGTCCCGCTCTCTCTCTCTGTCACGATCCCTGTCGCGTTCTCTCTCCCGATCCCGCTCTCTGTCACGATCGCGTTCTCTTTCACGCTCGCGTTCTGAAGAACAGGAAGCGCCTTGCATCTTGTTCATGTGCGAGGAGCCAACTTCGCAGAAAAGAGAGAAACAGTCATTCAATGAACATTGGCGACTGGTGCCAGTTAATGGTTTGACTCATCATACCGGGTGAGATTGGGGGAGTGGTGTAAGGCCTGCCAGGGAAGGTGGCACTCCCCCCTGGGATGTAGGTGATACGGTCCATTGGGGAGCTGGCTGTCCCTGCAGAGGGAGGGACCAGGACAGGTAAGTGCGGCACCTGAGATAGATCAATGATTCCTATAATAGAGGGAGAAAGAAGAGAAAAGCGATGGTAAATAACCACGTGGTTTGAAGAAGGACGTTCAAACTCATTTTCATCTATGGTTGCCCTCAGGAGGCAACTCAGTTACAGATAGATGATATAATCAATGCGTGGTCATGTATCAGAATAAAAATGTCAATTTGGTGTACAAATTGCTGGCGTGCCCGGAAACACAAAAAAAAAAGTGGTCTCACCACGAGGGGCTGCAGAGTAAGGCATAGGAAGGGGCTGATCTCGTGGAGTAAGGCCCCTTAGCATGTCTGAGCGCTGAGCAGCCATGGCAGCCGCTGCAGGCCACTGGTGCATTTGCTGGGAAGTTATGTAGTCGTTGAGCAGCGTCTGCCGGTTCTCCAGGGCCGCCGTGTCTGGAAAGCCCCGGATGAGGTAGGGATAGGGATGAGGGTACGCCGGGTTGGGGGCCAGATGGCGAGGCAAGTAGTAGGCTGGATTGAGCAGAAAGAAAGAGCTCTTCATCACGGACAAAGAATCATCAAATGGAACATTTTGCATTTTGTCACAAATTCTGGAGAAACAGAAGTTACATGATCCATTTAGTCTGCCGCAGGCCTGTATTTGGCATACACACAATAAGGCCATTGAAGCTTTACAACGAGAAGATCTGGTGACGTCCCATATGCCTCCAAACCTCCTGAACCGATTGAATCTTGATAGGTGTGGTGTGCAGTGCGGCTGGCGCCACATTACCTGGGTCAATGGGGATGCCGCGAGGCAGAGCCGCAGGATCGAAGGCCAAAGGAATTTGTCTGTAAACGTCGGCTCCGAGGCCCTGCAACAGACGCTCGTAGGTCTGCTGGTCAGGAACCCCCGGGAGAGGCGATTTGGTAGCACTCATCTCCCTCGGGGTCGGTGTGGCTTTTCGCTCCTGAGGTTCTTTCTTACTGGAGCCTGGAGAGAGCAAAACAGATAAACAAGATTTACAAATGGTTGTGATCTGCTAACACGCCTGAAACTGGGACACAATAATTGTATCGCAATTCCCCACAGGTTGTAAGGAAAATACTCCTGGCCACTGTGCAATAACGTGTACATTTTTCACATTTACAGTGGAACCTCGATTTACCGGACGCCAGGTCAAGGGATAGCGGAAGTAACGGACCGTCTGGACACTGTGTGTCCAAAAAAACCGGCACTGACAAAGCCTGTTAGTTCTACAATTGGCCACTGTTGTTTACTGGCGCTGTGGCACAATATGGGCAGAGACTGGGACACACCTATTTCCGGGTCATAGACATGCAATGTACTAGACCAGATCCAATCAACAGACGTGCTTCCGGTGCTTTTGTGGTGGCCATGTTGAATGTGGCAACATTTCCAAGCATTGCATTGACGTGGCTGCCATGATGGCAGGAGTTCTATCTATTGTCGCATAGAGCTTTGCGTGGCGAGAGAGCAGCATGGTGGCAGTGTTAACTATAAGAGGAATGCGACACACAAGTCTCTGGAGTCCGGAACATGCTATTTTTAGTACAGTAACGTTTTTTTATTTACTTTTTTTTTTAAAGTCAATCCGTTCATCAATGGCAACAGATTTGGAACTAGGAAGCACACTAATTCCTCATGAAAGCGACCCGCCTTGACTCGTCAAAAATGTCACCATCAAGCACTGCGGTGTGGTGATTTTGGAGAAATTTGACACTTTTCAAACATTTATTTCACATAACTTTGTACTGCACTGGGCGTTTTAGGCCACAATAAAGTACGAAACAAATTTTGTACTGTACAGTAATATAGAAAAAAAGTGCTTCAATATAACGGACAATCGGCTATAACGGACGACCCTCCTTGCCCCTATTAGCCATTAAATCGTGGTTCCACTGTAGAACCAATATCATTCAACATGCAATATTGTGCATACACAAAATGCATATTAACAACTTCTTCGCACGCTAAATGCAGACCAGCTGTATTGAATTCAACATTCATTATTTATTCCCTGGCACGATAATATTTTTCCGTTTGCAGTCATTGAATGGCTGCTACTATTTGAGGGTTCCCCTCAAATGCTGTTTTTCTATATTTGTCCTCTTTTTTACTTGTTGGTTGCTATTTATACAGCCATCCATCTATCTATCTAAAATATTGACGATGAAGTCAACATTCATGGATTCAGGGACAAAACGAATCCACAACTTTTGGGAAATCGGTATGAAGTCTTAAAATACTCCTGCCGAAGGGGTGGCAAAAGCATGAATGTCCTCACCATCATGTTGCCGCTGACTTGCCTCCCTGGAAAGCGGCGAGCCGCGGTGTGACGGCCCAGGGTAAGCGTTTCTCAAGGTTCCTTTGTCCTCGTAGCTGACGGGGCTGTGATGCGATTTGCTTCCCTGCTCTGAAGCCAGCGTCAGGGGAGAAGAGCGAGCTATCGGGCTGGCGGTGCTGACCACCGCACTCAGGCGTCCTTTGGGTGCCTCGTCATAGCGTGCCCTGTCTGCCCGCATCTCCAGGTGAGGCGGTGCGTTATGGTAGGAACGCGGCGAGCTGGCTATGATGGAGCGGACGTCGTGTCGTTTACCTGAGCCGCCAGCTTCCTGCTTCATGGGAGTTCCCTGAAGGAGAGTATTAACACGAACATTCGATCAGCCATTTGAGGGAAGCGGAATAATGTTGACACGGCACTTGGAAGCATTTGGCTGATACGTGTACCGGCGTTATAATGCCCTCCTTGGCTGTCTGCCTGAGCTCCTCCCTGGGAATGAGGTGGATGGAGCGCCCACCCTCCTTCACTGTGGGCACCATGGCCTCCCTGCCCTTTATCGGGTCTGACAGTGAACTGGCCCCATGTGGCGGAGAGTTCTCTCGTTTCATTTGCTTGGCCTCCCTTCTCAGGTAGCTATCCTGAGGGTCCAGATGACGTGGTATACCTGACACCATGAAAATATGACCTGATTTAAAATATGTAGATTGCGCAAACCATCATTTTATTGTTCATTTTCAGCCTTGACACAACCTTTCTATATTTCTCTTCTTGAGAACACAGGGCAAATACAGACGAACGATTGGTGTACGATAGTTATTTTACCTTGTGAGATGGAACCCCGTATGTGATGCGCATCTTTATAAGGTGTGTGGTGCGGGCTGTCCCTGTCATGAGGCATGGCTCGGCCAATTAGACCTGAGGTTGGAAAAGCGGCAAAATGATTTCACTGTAATACTGAAGGTGGAACCTGAAAAACCCGACGTCAAACAAGAGCGGATCTAGCCGCTCCTACCTTCACAGTTGGAAGCAGACAGGGAATCCCTCATCGGCAGACCACGGGAGATGCCTCCCTCCATCACGTCATAAGGACGCTTTAGCCCAAGAATTTCACCAGCTTGTCCTGGCCCTCTACCCTCATCTTTAGAGGTTTGAGAAACTGGACCTGCACATTTGAAGGAGATGAGATGGAATTAGTCACAATTGACATACATTTTTGCTGAGTCAGAGACCTTTTCTACGCAGACAAAAGGTCTTTTTCTCACCTCGCAGGGGAGGCATAATTATTGCACCGGTGTGGCTGAGGCTGCCCACAGTAAAAGGCCACTCCAAAATGTGCAGTACGGTGCCACTACCGATGTCGCAAGTTTTGAGGGAGTGTCCCACAGCTATTGCTGTGGATGGGCGCGTACGACAGCGTGTTCCAGTTCGGGCCAATATCCAGAAACTTCGCACGGTTGTTGAAAAATAGTCCAACATTTCACAGGCCAAAATCAACAACTCGTTCAACTGAAGTGAAATTGCTGTGAAGCACTGCATAAGGTAAAAGGTGGTCATAGCAGATACCAAGTGGTTTTCTGAAACCCTCAAATAAAGTAAAACTGCATGTTTCAGAGTGGCCTTTTATTGTGGGCAGCCTAAAACACACCTGTCCAATAATCCTGCTGGATTATCTCGGCAAAGGAGAGGTGCTCAACACCAATTTAGACAGCTTTATGAACACCAGAGAGAAATGGGCTTTTTATCCACATAGAAAAATGTCTTCGATGTTTGAGTTCAGCATATGAAATATGGGAGCAAAAACAAGTGTATGTACAGTGGGTACGGAAAGTTTTCAGACCCCCTTAAATGTTCACTCTTTGTTATATTGCAGCCATTTGTTAAAATATTTGAAGTTCATTTTTTCCCCCATTAATGTACACACAGCACCCCATATTGACAGAAAAAAAACGTAAATTGTTGAAATCTTTGCTGATTTGGTAAAAAAGAAAAACTGAAATATCGCGGAATTGTGGCAAGGCACAGATCTGGCCAAGGTTACAAAAGAAAGTCAACCATCACTGCAGCCCTCCACCCGTCGGGGCTTTATGGCAGAGTGGCCCGACGAAAGCCTCTCCTCAGTGTAAGACACATGAAAGCCCGCATGGAGTTTGCTAAAAAAAAAAAAAAAAAAAAAAGAAAAAAACACCTGTAGGACTCCAAGATGGTGAGAAATAAGATTCTCTGCTCTGATGAGAGAGACCAAGATAGAAATGGTTGGCCTTAATTCTAAGCGGCATGTGTGGAGAAAACCAGGCACTGCTCATCACCTGTCCGATACAGTCCCAACAGTGAAGCATGGTGGTGGCAGCATCATGCTGTGGGGGTGTTTTTCCAGCTGCAGGGACGGGACCACCGGTTGCAATAGAAGGGGAGATGAACGTGGCCAAGTACAGGGATATCCTGGACGAAAGCCTTCTCAGAACCTGCCCAGAAGCTCAGACTGGGACGAAGGTTCACCTTCCAACAAGACAATGACCCTAAGCACACAGCTAAAATAACGAAGGAGTGGCTTCAAAACAACCCCGTGACTGTTTTTGAATGGTCCAGCCAGAGCCCTGACTTCAACCCAATTGAGCATCTCTGGAAAGACCTGAAAATGGCTGCCCACCAATATTCACCTTCCAACCTGACAGAACTGGAGAGGATCTGCAAGGAGGAATGGGAGAGGATCCCCAAATCCAGGTGGGAAAAACTAAACGTAACTAATTCCACTCGCTCCCTTTCTTTCTCTCTCGTGTTTCGATTTTTGTTCGGTGTACATACTGGATACAATTATTTATGGTATCGTTTGCACAGACGTTGGGTGTGTTCATATCTAAGACTCACGGTCGTATGTGAGGATGTGGCCACTTATTCCCTCGTAGACCACATGACCTTTGGACAAGGCGTCGTCCCGCTCCCTGTCAGCACGGCTGGCGCTGTCCTCTGTGATCAGACGGGTTATGGTTCCCTTATACAGCACATCGGCCGGTGTCCCCTGTGGCCGCAGTCAGACGTGAGACCCACACTTGTCATGTCACGATCAAGCAGTTGGTTGAACTGATGAAGTAAAACTCAAATGTATAATAATAATTTGGTTAATATGGCAAAAGCTAAGGAGCCTTCACAATGATGACTAACTATTCAACGATGACTAACTTGGCAACATCAAGTTTTGTTCAAACCATGCGCTTGTACCCGGAGTAAAGTTCATATTTTTACAGAGCTTAGTAGACAGGCCCACTATCGGGATGGGTAAACAAAATTGTAAAATTGTTGTGGATTTTAGTTAGTGGGCCAGAGGTGGTGTTCCATTCTGTATCCGCTTTTTCACACACGAAATTCAGTCCATGAATGATAACACAAATGATCTGCCACAAGACAACACCTTGTGCACCGCTTACCTTTTCTTTACTAATCTGTCTTCACAGACTCAAATGAGCCAGTTAGGTACCACATTACAGGAGCTGGGTTCGAATGAATAAGTAGAGACACAGCAGCACGCCATGTACTTGTTGCTAGGGTGACTTGGACCCGTCGGAGCTATGGTTATGTCACAGCTGCTGGGAAATCCGGTCGCCGCTGCACTTGGTCTGCCTCGTGACCTCTCCACTGCTCTGTCCTGTGACGGTCCTCCATCCAGTGTCCATGAATCACACCCAACTAACAGTGTGGCTGCAAATCTTATGTCTTGGAGAGGAATTGGGGGAAGGCCAAATAACTTTCATATGGGGATAAGAAGTGAATGTTACACGTTATCTTTCCTTCCTATGGAGATTCCCAGGTGACCTAGCTGTTGCACGCCACGGCCTCCCACCACTGATAAAAGCCCTTACAGGCTCCTCCCACTCTCTCTCTGACCTGGCAGGAACAGCGTGGCAGCACACCGCCTCATTTTGACTCCTTGGCTCTTTTGCTTGCTTCGTTGCGCCCTACAAGCTGCGACGGAACACCCACCAGACTTTGGAGCGATCAACGACACAACTGAAGCTCATCATGGATAACATACTTACAGCAAATGACATCACATCAAACATTTCTCAATATTCATACACGAAGCCTTGGGAGGAAACTGTGGCAGTATCTTGCACAGAATAGATACTACATTCTACATACAAATATGGTAGTTTATATGGATTCAATTACTTATGACTTAAGCTATGTTTACACTCTGTTACTTGCGCCCACAACATCCCCGTTTGCCTGAAGCATTGCCCACTGTGGAATGTTGGCAATTTTTTGACAGTTTATTAGGTCTAGTGAAGTTTTCTCACAATACCGTGACGGACCGCGGGCGGCTGCTCAGTCCCAGATGCTGAATGGCGAACTACAGTTCGTCCCGTGCTCCATCACGGATACCAGTACGTTCCCTCCCGAGTCCGACCCGGCACGCTCTGATGGCGTCCCTCGTTTCTCCCGTTCTGATCGAGGGCTGATGCATTTTCACATTCTGTCACGGCTGTCTACTGATAAAACGTGGGCGCGGGGCAGCTTCGGAACACATTTGCGTCCACGGTATTAAAAGAAGGCATGATAGCAAAAGCAATCATATTTTCAAGCTGCCTTTATTAGGCTTTACACGGTCAGGATTTTTGGGGCCGATCAGCGAGTTTTTAAAAAAAACGATAACCGATCACAAGATGGTGCAAATGTGCCGCTTTAAATGACTTTTACTCATTTACTGTATATACAAAAAATATGTTTACAATCAATAATGTATCTTTGTTCATCTTTTTACGCCAGTGAGGCATAATGACTATTACATGGCAGGAAGTAAATACAGTAATTCATGTATCCACTTTTGTGACATTTTTCTTTGTTGGTGTGCCGTGAGATTTTTCAACTGTAAAATATCCTCACCCGAGCACCGGTGACCACAAACACACGGCGCGATCCATTATTGTTGCCGTCGCCATGGTAACGAGTGCACCCGGTCACTTTTGAGTTGACAAGATGAAGCCCAGTGATCGTAAAAAACGCGATGCGGCGGTATCGCAATACAAGATTGTATTGCAGTAGTCTGACATGGTGCAATCGTGAAAGACCAAATTTGTCTTGTAGTCTGATCGACGCATTACGTCTCCCACAAAAATGATTTATTGGTGGTCAGATATTTACAGTACTACGTAAAAAGACGCGACAAGGCTAAAAATAAACTAGCTTTTGGATTTGAATATACGGTACACGACGGCGACGTGGAGTAAATGTCTTTTGCGGCGCATGACATTAAAGCCGATCAGCATAAAATGCTAATTATCGGCCGATGCCGATCAAATCGGCGTAAAGCCTAGTGTTTATACTATGTTCCCGTCGCCCACAGCAGTCCCGTTCCGGCCCGCTGAAAACAAAACGGGACGATCGTGAGACAACGCGTGTGGACGAGATGGGCAACAGTGACAGGCCGAAATTGCCACAGATGCCCTGCGAGATTTTGCGTTAAAAGTGCTAAAACGTCTCGCCAGGCAATCACGGCTTGTCACGTTTGCCCATCCCGTCCGCCCGCGTTGTTCAACAACCATCCCGTTTTGCCCACGCTGGCCTGAAACGTGGCGGCTTTGGCTGCCGGGTACTTGAGTGTGAACGTCACTTTCCAGTTAATTGTTCTCAGCTGAGTGTTACACAACATTCGCTCTCAACTTAGCCACAACAAACGACCACAAGGCAGAAAGAAAGGTCCTTTCTCAGATAAAACAAGTATCGAAATTAATATACAGACATTTTAAAAAAGATGTGGGTTTAATTTTGATGTAGCACTATTTGTGGAGTGTTACCAGACAAGACAACAAGGTAAGCTGACCTGAGTGATGGAGCCGCCTCTGTAGGAGATTGCGGAATCTGGATGCATTCTGGTCCCTGGGATACCCTTCGTGATGCTACCTCCCTGAACAGCTGGAATTCAATTCAAAAAGAAGCTAAGACAGAGCTTCCAGACACAAGAAGCAGCCAAAGTGGTGTATACTCTCAATGATACAATTCATTTTGTTAGTAAGTACATGGTACACGTTGAGGCTTCTTTTATAGCGATTGGTCACATATTGGTGAAAGGTAGCTGTAGTTATGAGTGTTTCATTTCAAAGAGTTGAAAGGCTTTGTGCTCCATGATCTGCTGACTCTGCTGCCAAGTGGTTATTTCCCCGCCGTATGGTGGGTTTCAACAACAAATACTGGCTTATGCAGCAGTTCTCATTTCTTACAGTGGAACCTTAATTTACTGGACCCCGAGATTTAATAATTGAATATTTAATAATATAGGCAGAGACTAGAACACACAGACTGCATTTCGGGGTCACAGATATACAATATGACAATAGAGTAGCCTGTGCCTACGTGACGGCCATGTTGAATGTGCCAGCATTCCATCCATGACACACAAGTCTCTGGAGTCTGGAACATGCTATTTTTGGTACAGTAACAGTTTTTTTCGTCAAGCCGTTTGTCTATGGCAAGGGATTGGGAACTATGAAGCACACCAATTCCTCGCAGCTCACGAAAGCGCCCGCTCGCCTCGCCTAGGACTACTTCAGAAAGGTCACCATCAAGCACACCGGTGTGGTCATTTTGGATCCAATTTAAACTTTCCAAACATTTTTAAGCTTTTTTAAAATATATTTATTGACAATAAACTTTGTATTGTACTGGGTTGTTTTACTCTGTTAAATCGAGGTTCCACTGTACATGAACAGAACAATAGCAGTAAACTCTTTTAAATGATTGGCTGGCAGTTGCCAAATTTAGCAGAAGATCACTTTATCCTCCCAGATTGGTCTATGGGGCAGAATCCTTATTTTTGGGGTTTTGAAGTAGTGGGCTCGGGCTTGTTCAGACAGGCTGTATTATCATTAGGGTTAGCCCAAAAGCAATCAAGTCCACAACATACCTCTTCCACCATCATGAGGTGCACCTTGGGTAGATGGGTTGTCAGCTTGCAAGGACAAGCTGCGGGGGGATAACTGCTCCTGCTTGACCACAGGGAATGGACCACCTGTAAAATGCACAGCAATTTTGCAAAAGCACAAAAAGAAAGACAAACAGCGCCTCTCTATTTTCAAATGCTTTTAATCATGTAAAGCACATTGCGTTACCTTGTGTATGAAATAAGCTATATAAATAAATTGATTGTGACCCGACAGATGGTCTTTGCCATCTATTTAGTCGGGGGGGGGGGGAGGAACCCAGAAATGAATTGGATTATCCAGATAAATCCACTCACCACCTTTCCTCTGATCAATCCAAGACAAGCTCATCTGAGTAGAAAGCATTTTCCCATGTTCGAACCCATGAGCTGGGCTGTGCAACTGTACAGGAGTCCCCTGGAAAAGCATTCATTTGATGAATCTGCAAAACTTTGCCATATGCTAATTTGAATCTTTCTTGCCTGTGTGATGGAGCCCCCTGGCTTGGTTGAGGAAATGAGAGGTGGGGGCTCTGGCATGATGAGGGGTCTCACTGCAGCTTGTCTGGCACTATCCTGTTGCAAACCAGGAAGTACTGGGTGGCCCACTTGCTGGAATGCTGACAGGCAGAAGAAATGATGAAATATTGAGCAGAGAACTAGTGCAGTGCAATATGATATACTGGATACAGAAAATCAGGCAGAAGGAAAAGTCTTTACAGTTGAATTGGAGCAGGTGCTGGTCGTGGCTGATCTTGGCCATGTCTCGCGGGGACACGGGGAACGGTGACAAAACCGCTCGACCCAAGTTAGCGGACCTTAGGTCATCGGGGCCCAGTGCGGGCCTCTTGACGTCACCGTGTGAAGAGAAAGACTTTTCTGCAAACGCGACACACATACTCATGCGTCGTCATGCAGTTCTGCTTTTTCAAATGCAATTTTTCAAATCCAGGAATATACAAGTATGACAGCTGTTCACAGTGAGTGTTCACTGATACGACTGCTCTGATATTCACATTTAACACGCTCGCAGAGATCAAGTGCACAAAATAAGCCTCTAGTCCCTTGTGGGTCAATAAAGCTACAATATCATTTATCTTTTCCCTTTCTGCCTGTGTCCCAGAAACACTTGAGTACACTAGAGAACAAACTAAAAAACACGTACTCAAGGTCAGCAGCCAACTAAGAAAAACTAGTTCAATCATTATTAAATGTGCATCATAAACTGCCAAACATCATGCCTGATTCTTGGCACACCTCAGTTTGTTTCTATTCTGACACATTTCAAATGTGACAACATCAGCATGCACCATGTCAATAAATACAGTATAACCATACTGTACAATAAAAAATCCTATGCCGCTTTGCACTATAAGAGAGCAATCATGAATTATCCAGTAGCCAGTAAAAGAGGCGTACCATCCTTGTCACCAGTGGAAGGGCTGCGTGGGCGGATGCGAGGGCTGCTGCTATGCGGAGCCTCCCTGTCTCTTTCTATTTGTTGAGAATAAGGCTGCTGTTTGCCTGGCTGGCCCGAAAGCTGCGGCTGCTGTTGTTGTTTGACCTCCTGAGACGACTCCCCGTGAGCCATGGTGATCTGCTGCTGGTACAGTGCCAAAGCGTGGGGTGGCAACACAGCCTTGGCACCCCCACTCCGCTGATTGCCTTGGACTGACGCTTCTGGTATCTACTCACACGATGAGAGGGAATTAAATGCGTTTTATAATGTTTGAACCGTCTTGCGCCCAATATTTAAATCCTCCATGTATTCAACATATGACCAGCAGCTCTATGCAGTTCCTGATAACGATGATTGTTCTACCGAAACGTTACAGTTGACTTTAATCTCTACAAACAATGCATAAAATTGCACCCGCTCAAGGTTGATGCAACTTTTCAAAAATCTAAATACAAATTCACGTCTTTTTAAAGATACATGATCAAGCTTGTACAAATCGGTTTTGTTTGTCTGCCATTATACTATACAAATATTTGATTGCAGAAGGCTTTATATAAACATTTTATTTGGGCATTATTAAAAAGCCAATGATTTAGTACTTTAAATATGTTTCATATTAAAAACCCTTCACTGATGGAAGACCGCAAGTCCAAATGTTGGGGAACGAGTAACTCACAATTGGTGGGATGGCAGCCGCCCGCTGCTTGAGCTGTTTAAGGTCCATGGGCTTCTGCAGCGGGGATGAGATGACCCCATCATGAGTGTAGTTCAGTAGGCTTGGACGCGGAGACATCATTCTACGGAGATATTTAAAAGAACCAAAAATATCTGATCTGTTTTGCATACATTCAAACACGGGAACAAGTGACTGATGCATGCATATTCATGAAAAAAATGTGATGGCAAAGATGTACAAGTACTATATGTATTCGAACTGCACAATGTATCTATTAAGTGGCAGAAAGACAATAGAACATGCCGAGTGAAAACGTGCGCGCGCACGTCTCTTTGTTTGCTTTGGCAGAGGGCAGCATTTTTCTCAGCTCTGCCAGTGTATTCAATCAGCTCTCATGGAAAAAAAAAAACAAAAAACAAATACAGCACAAACAAAACTAATCATTCCTCCCACGCACTTTGACACCCATTTCTTGCGGGCACCCTCGTTCACGGGCACGCACAAATACAGGATACGCTTAAACATGCAATTTATAAGCCAGAAGTGCCACTCAAAGTCTTTCGCTGACAGAAAGAGGAAAGCATGCGAGTACACACAACTACTGTTTTTACTGAAAACTAATGACTGATCGAATTGTTTGATTGATTTTTTTCCCCACAAGGAGACGAGAAAATTAAAAATGATCACTGTCCGTTATATTGGAAAATTAGAATCTGAATAAATGCATACATACTGTATGTATGGTGTGTTTTTCACCTGTTCTTTTCTGTGTTGTCCGTTTCTTCCACTTCGTCAGCACTGCAAGTGGCACTGGAGTCGCTGTCCCCATGCGAGCCTGCTTTGGCCCCATGGTCCTTCTTTGAGCTCTTGGGACAGTTCTTGACATCGTCGGCCTCTGCCGTCGAAGGTTTCTTGTCCGTGACATCGCTGCTCGGCGATGGTTGGTTCGGCTCCTTGTTTGGCGACGCTGTTTCAGTCTTGATCTCCTGCTTGATGGAGACCTCTGGGTCTTCTTTTACCGGAGGTTTCACATCTCCATCCTGCTCTGTGTCTGTTCCAGCTACCTCTTTATCCCCACTATTAGAGGCAGCCTTGCACTTATTGGAACCCTCTTCCTTGGCCTTAGTGTCATCAGCGGAATGCGGCGATGGCAAACTCTCCGTGTCCGAGCTGTTGTTGGCGCCACCTATCAGAAGGCAAAGCAAGAGCGTTGGTATGATGCAAAAGCCGGAATATTCACTTTTCAGACTGGTCGCAATATTCAACATATATATGTGTGTATTTCAATTGTTAAAATTTCAATTACACTTGCATCGACCCGTTATTTAGTTATTTCTATTATATATGGGCAAGCTATCTTAGGATTCCTAGAATATAATGTATACAATCAGCTTCCTATTATACTAGTCGGGTATGTTCGTAGAATTAGGAATAGGACACTTCTTCCTACTCCTTTTGAACATATACATTGTACATTCCTTTATTTTTTCCATTTTTCACAAATTTGTGTTGATTGTTTTGTTTGCTGATACACGATTAAAAATACATCAATTGCCAGAAGAAAAAAAAAAACAATCAAAAATAATCAATAGTTACTGTTACCAATTCGCCAAAGCAGGGAAATGTATTTGACTGCCCATCCCTAATGTACAGTATACCTACTATTATCTTTCTTCGTTCTCTCAATTCAATGTACCTTCTCCATCTTCAGGTGCCTCCTCTTCATTGCCACTCGCCCCTGAGCCTTCCAGCTCTTCTTCTTCTGCTGTGAACGGGGCAGTGGCCTCTTCATTTGGAAGGCTTTTGCCCCTGCGGCGAGCCTTTCGTTCCTTCTCCTAGGTTAAGATCCACCACACAAAAAATATAATACCAAACGGGTCACAACTTTCGAAAAAACATCCGCTACCGGGTTTTCTTTTTTAACTTACCGATTTCATTTTATGTTGCTGCAAAATCTCATCCAGTTTTTGCCTCTTCTTGTAGTTGAAATAGAAGTTCTTACACTGCGACACAGTTTTTGATCCCACCATCTTGGCAATTGCAGACCAGTTCCTACCATACTGAAGAAGACCTGCAACAATGATGAAGTGGCATTTGAATTAAAGGCAACGTTTTTTTTCACCACCCGAAATGCAGTTAATAAAAATGTTACAGTAGCCTTGTACATATTATAATGTATATACTGTATGATTCATACTTTGAAGGAGCACAGACTTTCAGATACAGTTGAAACCAGATTTTTATATACACTATATAAAAAGACATTTTCCCTCACTGTCTGACAGGAAATCAGACTATTATTTTCCCTGTTTTAGGTCAAATGGGATTACAAAATTATTTGTATTTGCTAAATACCAGAATAATGAGAGGAATTTCCCCCCCCCCCCACCCGTTACTTTCTTCAAAGTCAGAAGGTTACATGCAGTAATATGACATTATTTAAGTTAATTAGAGACACACCTGTGGATTTATTGGAACTACGCACATTATTTCGCTTATTTGTGTAATGCCAGGGGAAAGTCAAAAGACATCAGCCAAGATAGGAAGAGAATTGTGGACTAGTTCATCCTTGGGTGCAATTTCCAGATGCCTGAAGGTGCCACGTTCATCTGTTCAAAGAATTATACGGAAGTATAAACACTGTGGGAATGTCCAGTCGTCATATCGTCAAGGAAGGAGACGGGTTCTGCGTCCCAGAGATGAGCATGCTTTGGTCCGAAATGTGCATATCCATGCCAGAACAAAAGCAAAAGACCTTGTGAAGATGCTGGCTGAAACCGGCAAGTGTGTGTCATTATTCGCAGCATAAAAAAGTACTGTACCAACAGGGGCTGAAAGAAGCCATTACTCCAAAAGAAACTTTAAAAAGACAGATTACAGATTGCAAATGCACACAGGAACAAAGACCTTCATTTTTGGAGACATGTCCTGTGGTCTGGCAGAACTAAACTTCAGCTGTTTGGCTACAATGAGCATCGTTCTGTTTGGAGGAAAAAGAGGGATGCTTGCAAGCCTGAAAATGTGTGGTCAGACCCGAAAAGGCATGTGCGAGCAAGGCGGCCTACAAACTTGACCCAGTCACACCAGTTCTGTCAGGAGGACTGGGCCTAAATTCCTGGCAACTATTGTGAGAAGCTCGTGGAAGGAGATCCAACACGTTTGACCCAAGTAATACAGTTGAAAGGAAATTGGTACCAAATACTAATGAAATGCATGTAAATATTTAACTTGGAAGAAAGTCACGGAAATTGTCATTTACCTGGAATTTAGAAAATAGAACATTTTGCTAATCCCGATTGACCGAAAACAGGAACAATGTCTCGTCTCATTTAATTTCAGATAGTGAGAAAAAAGTGCGTCTTTTTATACAGTGTATGTAAATATCTGGTTTAAACAATCAGCATCTCTTAGTAGCTGTTCTTTCTTAACTGTAGGACAATCTAGGACTCGAGTCCACAGTGTCTAGGAGGAGCATTGGCAAGCTGCCAATATAGTCCTTAATACACAAAACCCATAGAAATGTTTAGGGGAGTGGTAATATGGCAGCTGAACCAGCCCTTATGTCAATGACATCACTAACTCACCCTCACTGAGGTCACACTGTGTTATATTCTGACTAACTTTGATGTGACCCAGTTCCAAGAAACCATGGTCCTTTACTCAGTCAACCACATGATTGTGCCTTACACAAGAGTCGACACGCACCCGCCAGACCAGAGAAGGATAGAAAAAGTGGTCATGAAATTCACATATCACGTGCTCCAAGAACTGTTGTAGGGAGCGGTCATCATGTTTGTGCAAAAGAGGGCCAAAGACAGATAGCGTAGAATTTACCGTGGTGGTTCCCCTTCAGCGTGTGCTGTTGGCTAAAAGCAGGCCATTAGCAGTGTGTGCTGTAAGAAGCTTAACCTACAACACCCACTTGTTTGCTGTGCCAGGACGACAGGTCCTGGCAGGGCACCCTCTCCGAGGGTTGTGGGTTTTTTTTTTTTATTAGCAAGCACGGCGCCACCAGCTAGCGGGGTACCATTAGACAAGAGTTCAGAGGTCCTTGCATCTTAATATTTCATGGCGACAGGAAGACAACAAGCAGACGCTCTTCGATAATAATAATAATCTTTATACTTAAAGAGACGTCTACAAAAAAAAAAAAACTAACCTGCCACATGCACTCATCATCTACCGGGAATGAGTATTCCTCCTTTTATGAGAATATACTGATGACAACACTAGACAAGCTACAGCAACAGCTGAACTGTTTGTCATATAAAAATTGCACGACAACCTGTCGGGTTTTCAAGTCAAAAAGCCAGAGAAAAAAAAATAGCAGACTTGTAGGTACCAACTAATTCCAAAGATGACAAAGTAGACAAGTAGTAAGGCCTGTATTGGAGAGGGTAATGCCTCATTTTAGACAGCATGAATTCCAAGATTTAACAAAGCAATGACTCAGAATGAAAAGCGATGACAAATATAAATACCTAGTTTAATCCGTGTATGCAAGTGTACAAAGCGCATTCCCGAGTAGCTGCCGTTGACTCCAAGCCTTAGAGGCAGGGGAAACACTTGGATCCAACATCCAATCAGCAGCAGCAATACTCAAGCAGGTGGTGTCCTCACATCCAATCAGGACCCCGCAAGGCCTTTAGCGCCACCCAGAGCAGTCCAATCAATAGCTGTCGTAGCCAGAACGTGGTTGTCGCTGTGTCACATGCCTGTTACTTCAGCCGTGGTCTTGTGGCCCTGCCGGATCACACGATCAGACTGTCTGATCTCTGGAGGGACGGCCGGGAACGCGCTTCAACGCGATCCAGAGCGCAGACGAAAAGGGCTCAATCCCTCCACTCTTGCTTCCAGCTGGCTTGATACTTGAGCTGGGGTCAGGTTGACATGCTCCAAAACAGCACATGCTCCTGGTCTCTCCCCGCCTGGCTGCTATTCCACCACGCTTCAGTAATTGCAGCTCTGTTCTTGTGCTACGTCTCTCCTCAATGGCGGCCGCCGAGGAAGACTTCGGCAGGAAAGTGGAACTACGAGGCTGTGCTCTGTGCTCTCGCTCTCTCTCCTCATCTGATCTCTCTCTCTCTCTCACTTTCCCCTCCCTCTCTCTGTCAGCCTATCCCTCCCCCCACCTTACTCTGCCAGCAGGCACCACCGACCAGTGCACACACAAATGCATGCGTACACACGAACTTGAGCCCGCTCGCTCCCTCTCTTTCTCTCCTGTTAATACTTTAGCACACAGACACAAACACACACTCAGGCAGTCCAAGTGTAAACATAGAGGGGGTGGCGAGGAGGGGAAGAGAGAGGCTGGGAGAGCGAGAGAATGGAGACCGCGTAGGGATAAAGAAGTGGGGAGTAAGCAAAGAGAGAAGATGGGGGGGGGGGGGGGGGGGGGGGGGGAGGCAACAGAGTTGATGTTGATACCATGAGAAAGCATAAAGGCTTTTCACATTTTTCCTGACTGACCTGCTTTTCATCTCGAATGTGACCTCTCCAATCTATAATAAAATGGAGTAAGGAAGGAGAGAGAGCAAGTGGGGGTCGGGGGCGGGCTCCTCACTTGCCAAATCTTCCACAGCTCTTGCCAACTTGGGCCGGTGCCATCTCCCAAACCGAGAAGTGGACAGGGAGAGAAGCAAAGACCGAGCACCAGTGGAAAAGAAAGACGTGGTTTTCTACCTGCAGCTCCGTTGTGTGGGTTCTTCCGGCAAGTGGAGCAGGGGCCTTTATCCAGGGGCCTGCCTGCACTCTGACAAAGCCTTGCAGATTACTGCACTTCCATGAATGCTAGCCAAAAGTGCGCACATGCAAACACACAACTTGGATCAGGATCCCAGAGAGACAACCTTTACAAGACATCTTACACACAAACAGATTGAGCCAGTGGATTAAAAAAAGCAGCCTTTCGAACAACTCTTGTCTGAGCTACCGATCTTTGAGCAGCAATGAAGGCTTGAGTTATTGCGGCAATATTTTCCTGGAAGGCAGGGAGGGGGGGAGGGTGAATCTATGACCTGTGACATAAATGTGATTTTTCAGAGCCGTTTAAACTAAAGGGGATGAACACATTAAGCTTGCGGACAAATACGCTTCTTTAAAATCTACACTTCAAGCTGAAAGGGAGACAAGTGAGCACCTTGATGAACTTTGTACAATATTCGATTGGGAATGGAGGCGGGGCGTTTGGCAAATTGTGGCTCTACTCTTGTGTGTGCAGGACAGGAGGGTGAGCTGCATTTTACATGGAGGGGCTTATTAGAATTTCTGAAAAATAGCAAGACTCGTTCTTCAGCTCTGGCTACTGTCGCTAAGGTTCTGTGGTTACATAAGCACTTCATAGAAGCCAGGGCTAATCCTCTGGGATGAAGCACCCCACTAATCCAAACACAGGAGAATGGAACTGAAGATATTAACCAGGATTACTACACGGTCCTGTGTTCAAGCCGAGCGGTGACGGGTGGTGAAAAATAACCCCTTAACAGACAAACAATACACGACATTCCAATTGATGTAGCCGACAGGCCGCAAGATTATATTCGGCACTTGCTCTACTATGATCAAAAGGAAGGGCTCATTTAATTATTCAGAAGCACAACTTAAGTCACACAGATGACCCACGTCATCATTGTACAGACAAGCAGGTCGCAAATTCTAAAGACAGCCCGTAGCCACTTCATGCTTAGAGTTTTGCAAATGTGCAACAACATTTAAATGTATGTGGCACAGATTACCCATTTTGAAAATTCAAATATAATATCTGCAAGCTTGTCAAGATGGTGTTACAGATCTGTGGGGAATCCCTGTCTAAGAGTCAGTGAGGAATTATAAACCACTGACGGTGAGAAGCTCCTTTAATCATCGACTCGGAGAATGACAATCATGTACTTGGCGCAACTAACACAATCACACACAGTGCAAGTGTGAGGACATCGGGCACCGTATCAGAGAGCGCTGTGAATCAGCCACGGGCTGCTGGGTGATCTTCTGTCAGAGATAATAAACAGGCAGGTTAATGACTGCTGCAATTTCACAGAGGTTAACTGATAAGGGACAGACTTTACAGCCACCACGATAAGAAGAGAGAAGGGAAATGACTTGAAAGAGCAGCAGCCACAGTCCACACTGATGCACCTCGACACAGTTTAGTAGCACGTGGCAATCGCTGCTTTCACGAACAGCGAGGCACATCCTCATCATTTGCCTGGTGCGCTTTTGAAGCCATGTGTGGCATCTCGATTGTGAACAATGTTGCAATCCAAGTCACAGAGGAAAGAAAAGCTTGTCGTGTGTTACCTTTTTTGGCTGTTTCCATCTCTTCTTCAGTCCAGCGAGAACTCTCATTCATTTCCAGATTGGCTGTCGCAGACGCACGCGCACGCACGCACGCGCGCGCACACACACGCGCGCACACACACACACACACACACACACACACACACACACACACAGAGACAAATAAGCAAGTAAGAAGGAGGAGGGGGAGTGGGCAGTTGCAAGTGACAAAGTCAGTTAGGGAGTGACTTACAAGAGGAAAGAAAATAGAGAAGAAAAAAAACAATACGTGGGGGAAGGGTACTTTTGCTGCTTGCTAAAAAGGCACTGTTGCCTCGGTTGCTAGGAACTGTTTGTTTTAGATGGAGAAAGCAGGAAATCGAAGGAGAGAAGTCAGTTAATGATTATCGACAACAACTGGCTTTTTCCTCTCCGCACAAGTTATTAGCCAGAGTGACCCTGGCCCTGCCGACACACAGAGAAGTTGGATCTTGTACTTGGAAGTCCTCTATACGGACCTGTGTGGAGGACAAAGCAGCCAGCCAAGCACTGCTTCGAGCATCGGGACAATGAAAGAAGGAGGCTGTTGAGAGTCTCTGCAGCTTCACTCATTGGGGAATTTCATGTGACTAAACTTAGTGATGGCAAAAGCAACAGGAAGCATATATGTGAAAAAACAAACAAACAAATCGCCAATAGCAGAACGGATGCTGTGAGTACAGCTAACTTACAATCTGCAAGGAATCCACTGTTGGACAGGGCTGCCACTTAAAAACGGGAGTGGGGCGAAGACGTAAGGGCCAACAGTGCACTCTGGTGGAATGGGCCAGGAGATCAATATTTGGAGCATAATTGAGCCACTGAAAACTAGAGTGGGCTAACTTCATTTTTGTCATATTGCAGGAGGGTGATTGAAAGTTTTAGAGTTGCCACTGAAAGGTTACTGCAAGAGTGGTCTTGGAACGAGCAGCCGTCAAATCGATCAATAGAGTTCATGAAAGACGGCTAATTACACTCACTTAGGTATACAAGGTGCACTGGGACACGAGCTAAAAATATGTCAAAAGTCAATAGAGTGCATTATACATAGGTATAAAGAAAATGTAATGTTCCCTTTGTATAAATGTACACCGGGAGCCAGGGTTTGGGAAAGAGGTGTACTTTCATTCCAATATAATACGTAATCTCTAATAGTGTAAATAATGTAAAATTTGCTACATTTTCTCTGCTCACTCGAGAATCATGGCGTCCGTGTGGGGGCGCTGCCATATCGATATCATATATCTCTCTGGATGGACTGCCGGGTCAAGGACTGAGTTTTACATTGTCGCCATGTCACACACCAACTACATTTGTCCTATATATTTAGTACATTACGGCTTACTTTCCACCACAACGCGGTCTCCAGTTAGATACCTTAAAGACATTTCACTCGGAACTCCTTCCTTCTTGGATCGCTACTCTGCGTTGCTACGGAAGATAGCTAGTGCCTGCCGCTCGCTCCTGCGGCTAGCTGATCTAGCTGCTAACTGCCTGCTAGCAGCTTTAGACTTGCAGAAAAACAACAGTCGGTAAAAAAACAACGCCCGCTGGACTATACACCAAGTATGAACCAACAACTTGATTTATCCAATGCTGCGGACTCCGAGGGAAGCACCCGACTACTTTGTACCTGTCCAATCATTTCAGGACACAGCCGACATGGCACCCAGTCGCAACATACGCGGTGAGACTAATATACGTAGGAAAAAAACCATATCTGAATTACATCAGCAAGGCAGACAGAGCAGTATGTTTATTTGTAAAACCTAATAAAATACAGGTAATAATTCATGTTCTGAGCATGGATAGCAGCGACTTGACGGTGCACATTATACATAAGTAGAAGGGTTTTCCTGATTTTTGGGGTGCGTTTTAGAAATTACTGTAAATGTTAAAGTCAATTGGTGAAATATGTCAACATTTTTGGGGGTTATTATAACTAGTATCTCTCCAACGACTAGTTGCCATGTATTCTTGTTCACAGGGGGGACTTAAACTACAACACTCCGGTTTAAAGTCCAGAGCCCTTACAGATGAGCTACTGTCACCTCCCAACCCGCTTAAGTGATTTGATGTTAAACCACCAAGACTGACCGAGCTCATTGTTGACAGGCGGTGCGGTCGTCTCCTCCACCTCACTGGTCATCGAGCGGGTGATTCGGCCCTTACGCCGTCCTTGGCTGTTGGCTGTTCGTCGGCCCTTCACGGCCACCGTGGGCTCTTTGTCCTCTGCATCTTCCCCAGAAGTTTCATCTCTGCAATTTAGATATGCCATTACATTTGCAAACAATATCAGGATAAGCGGCATAGGTAAGGATCGATGGATCCGTCACAAAGTCTGTGTTCAGTTAATTAGATTACAAATCACGTTTCCAAGTTCAGTTCAGCTTCCCACTGTACAGTATGTAATAGTAAACCCTTATCGAGCTTACACTTCCACCACAGGTTGTGTACTTTGGATCGTAATAGCTGCAATATCTGCCAATAAATAATATGCTATCCATACTGCCATATCCATACTACTGAGGAACACAAAATCACAAGTGACTTTTCGACCCAATTAGCAGACTACATGCTGTCTACCTCCATCTTTGAGGTACCTTCTGGGCATGATTTGGTATCCAAAGAGAGAAAAACGTGACGTCGGGCTGCACAATCATGGCCAAAAGAATAATTGTCATTATTTTGAACAATATTACAATCATGATCATTAGTCACAATTATTCTTCATGTTAGGGAAAAATCTTTCTTTTTATTACACTACTTTTTGACAGACAATATGTAACAGTTTTCAGTGCCAAATAAATCTTTAAATAAGAATAAAATGATAGTTAGTAATACAAAAATAAATGTACCACAAACAAATTCGGCTTTAGCAAGGGCTAACTGAATGAATAGGCTATTACAAAGTGTAACCATGAATTCCAACTTAATGGTAATACAGTTAATGCACCGGCTTTTCATTCGAAAATCCTTGTCGTCAATATAGTGAATTGTCAAGGACGGCACGCTTGATTGGTCAGTCGCGCGCGGTCACCAACTGCAAAAGAACTTGTGATTTCCCTCTCTATTTACGTCTGTGTTTTTGTTTTTACTGCGGTCAGGCCAGTCGAGGGAGCGATTATTAATCGTGTCTTCCCGTGGCACGCCACCTCTCCACCAATGTGCTGAGAGGGCAAACTTCCAAATAAAAGCTTCATATATTACTACATTGGACATCGATGCCATTTTAAGGTTTTATTTTGAAGTTGGCCATGTAGCGCGGTGCCGGGCCTTAATGAAGCCTTAAGCACACATTCGCCCCCTGGTGACTGGCTGACGAGGTTGCGGGCACTGCTGCCAATGAAGCACATTTCATATGCGGCAGTGCCCGCGCTTTAAATGTTAAAATAAATCAAGAAATAAAATTAAAAACAAAAATTAAACAAATAAAAATTTTTAAAAAAAATCCTTTAATCCTAGCAGCCAAAATTACGATCACGGTTAAAATTCGATTAATTGTGCAGCCCTAACGTGATGGTAACACTCCTTTACTTGTTACTTTATCTGGAGTTAGCATCACAGCAAGCCAAGAGTGACTGCGTTTCAAGCCATAAGGTCTCAATTCATTTTTACTGAGCTCCATTAATCTTAATGAGGGGTACAGATGCTGCTCCAAAAATAGGTGAGGCTGCTGTACTGAGGCAGACAGTCCGACAGCAGGTAATGCCGCGTCAGCATCTTCAAGTCTGACACAAATGCTCAAGAATTGACATTACATCGACAGTACAAAGTGCAACCTCAGATTAGATAATAGAGTGCCCGCCTACACACTTCGGGTGCATTCGCCTATCGATTTCGACCGCAGAACAGAAAGATTTGTATTCCGCCGGTTGCTTCACAAAGCCATCCACCCCCGTACAAACAGAGCACATAATCCGTTGACATTGTCCCCAGCAAAACCACAGAAGAGAAGATCCCACCTCAGGTGTTTCCCAAGGAAAACAGCTGTTTTAATAAGGTGAATGAATTCCAAGCTGGAAAGTCTGGCTAGGTGAGACAGCGGTCCTTCAAGTTGAAAGAGCAATGGGATTTCCAGACCAACTTTCTTTCTCCCAAAAAATACTCTTATCCAGTGTTGGGAATTTGACTTTGGAAATGTATGACTTTGTATGATTACACGTTACCCTGTTGAAATTGTATTACTAGTGTAATTATTTCAATAATTCTTTTCCCCAAGTAATATAACAAATTACATTTGATTACTTTTCATAAACTTGAATGAATGCGTTTTCAGGAGCGTTGGGCGTTTCCTGTAAAAAGTGGATTATGAAATGATAAAAAAAAAAAAAGAAACTTCCAGAGTCGATGTGTAACTGGGTCTAGCCTTTTCAAAACCTCAGAAAAAACTAATACTGTAGATTGCCCCACAGAAAGCAAAGTGAGCTGAATGATTACAAAATGTAAGGCTTGCTTTGTGACATGATTTCAAAAGTTGTCCATCTACTGTTTGGGATAAAGATGATATGGCATATAGTGTAAACGTGATGCTCTCTCTGTTGAATTTGGAGTTTGACTTACTTCATCCCATCCTCCTTGTCTTCAGGTTCTGGTTTCTCCTCCTCCCTCTCTCCTTCCTTGTCTTTCTCCTCCTTTTCCTTGTCTTCCTGGCTGCTTCGATTGACTTGCTGCTGCTGTTGCTGCTGCTGCTGCTGCTGCTGGCCGTGCTACAAGTGGGACAGGAACAACAACAATATTCCAAACATGGACCCGGATGATCGACTTACAAAGTTTCCAAAAAATCAACATCAAAGTTTGCATTTCCAGCCTCTAAGTAGGAGTTTGCAATTCATGATTTTCATTTCAAAATAATTTCATTAACAGCTTGTTGTTATGTTTTGCCTTTGTTCCCACACCCTTTTTGAGTTGACATACACTAAAGACAACAAAATGGATTTGTAACAGATCAACAGATGGCAAACAGATTGATTTGACAACACTGACGCACCTTGTTTATATAACGCACACAAAATGATCTGGTTTCACTGAATTTCACGTAACTAAAACGAATGAATGCCTGCAAAGGCAAAACCAAACAGGATACGAAAGTTCAGAAACCACAGCATAACTGCTCTGCTGTATAACTTTTGGTTTTTAAGCAAACAAGTGCCACTTCCTCACTGGTGTCTTGCCTGTCTGGCCTTTGAGGGTGAGAGTTCAGACGAGTACGCACATGCAGGCTGACAACTCTTCTTGCGCAAATGACTGCTGCCTTCGGCCAAAGCAACACGTACGTACACTGATGATGATGATGATGATGATATCACTAGAGTATCTTTAATGTGTGAGACTGGCTGACAAAACGAGTGAGAGTCAGTCAGAAAATGTAACGAGTTCAAAAGATGAGCAACTTCGATGAGGGGGGGCCAAAAATGTTTTATCGGTGAACATGCACCCGCTTCTTTCAAAGGGAAGTTATGACTAAATGAAAGGTAAAGATATGAAATACATTACATCAGCCTGTTTACATGATAGACATTTCATCTGCTAGTGCAAAATGCTGCTATTCAATGCTTCACTTGAAGGAACAGACATTTGCACATTAATGAGTTAGTTAGTGACGATAACGCCGGATGGCGACGATTTGACGAACCGGTCTAATTTTCCCAGGCCCACTACCCGCTCAGATGTGCCAGCTCCGACATTAGGATGGTGCTCCTTCCGGCACACTTTGTAACACCCTCAAAGCAAGTGCCGGTACATTGTAACAAGTTCTGGTTTCTTCAATTTGAGGTTTGAAAACACCGCAATTCTCGTGTCACGGGATGAGGTCGTCTTGCGATATGCAATACACATCTAGGATGTAGGGGAAAGGTTAGCATAGATCGTTCCTGTCTGACTTGTTTCACCAAGACGTTCTGGCATTTTGCCCGGACCGTGACTACTACAATCTCAGGAAACGTCTGAGATTGTCACTTCAAAGTAATATTGTCATTGAGATAGCATGTGTTATTTGAAAGGTCAGAGGACACGACTGGCCAGGAGTGTTCAAGCTTGAAAGGTGACGACAATACCTGGCTTCTTCCTCGCCGTCTGTAGTTTCTTCGCACTATGTTCTTATAGTTCTCGTTCTTTTTGGTCAAATAATAAAACAGCACACATTCCGCCACCGTCTGAAAAATGGAAGAAATGTGACTTGCCTGGAAATGTTTTTTTTTTGTTTTCTCGAGAAGACTGGATTACGCAGTTGAACACAAAGCCATACCTTTCGCTCCAGGAAAGATGCGATCAGACCAAAGTTTTTAGGGTGCTGGATGAATCTGTGGAATCAGAACGAGAAAACTATACAACTGGAACATATTTTAAGTTCGCTTGCATGAAGCACTCAACTTAGCACTAAAACCTCTAAAGAGCATCGCAAAAAATAAGGTTCATTAGGTATTCAACTCAATCTGACTGGTTAGATTACGTATTTTTATTGGATGCTATCAGTAAGTCACATTTCCTTTGTTTTTAAATGTTTCTAAGCGTTCCGTCGTGTAAAGCACATCGAGTTACCTTGTGTATGAAATGCGCTGTGTAAATACATTTGCTTGGCTTTGCTTACTGTACAAGCTTGTGGCGTTGCAGTTGCGTGTTGTCACGTTTTCTAGTTTGTATGCATCAAAACTATGTTTCTTTGTGTTTCGGATGAAAAGAACAATCTTAACATTTGGAGTCTGTTTTCCCGTGTGGATGTGCGTCAAGGTTTTTCCCTCGTTTGTCACAAAAAGGGGACGATTCACTTCCTTTCCTACAACTTCCTGAGCCCAATCTCATCCACACGTTTATTTTTGGTAGAATCTCACTCACTTAACGTTTAGCTGGTGCTGCATACGAATATGAAACTTGATAAAAATGCATCACTGTTTCTTTCCACTTTCTTGAACCGATATTTATCAACGAGCTGCGTGTGGGCCGCGGCGTTACAGCGGCCACGTTTGGAAGTTAACGGTTTGACCCCGAGTGCCCTCAGGGACACTGTTCCGTACCGTATCCTTGAGCAAGACGCCCATCACCCTGTTTGCCCGCGATGTAACGGTTGGCATTTAGCATGGTAAC
Source organism: Phyllopteryx taeniolatus (assembly GCF_024500385.1). Classification (NCBI taxonomy): domain Eukaryota; kingdom Metazoa; phylum Chordata; class Actinopteri; order Syngnathiformes; family Syngnathidae; genus Phyllopteryx; species Phyllopteryx taeniolatus. Next base: position 32,767,975 of record NC_084504.1, on the reverse strand, counting down.
CTCCACCATCAGTCGCCGAATCAGAGGCAATGCACTGCTGTCGTGCATTTCACATAAATCCATTGAGCACCCTGACTTTCCTGAAGAGTTGACCTTACTTCTCTCTGAAAGTGTCCTTCTCTTGCTCGCTCCACATGTTCATGACCTGCCGATCCTTGTACACCTTCATGGGGTCGTCCATCAATCCATTCATGTTGATGAACTTGATGCGTTGCTGCTCGGCGTCGAACAGCATCGGCGGGATGACTGCCAGCTGCCGCATTTGCTTCTCCGTGTTCTGACGTTCACACGTGCCACACGAAAGACACCAAATAAAACAAACCAACATCCAGGAAGGAGACACTGTTTTCAAGAGGGAAGGGAGCCAAGACTGTGCTTATAGTTGCCGCGAACCGGAAGTAACATTACAGCTGTTTTAAAGCACCACAGAGGTCTGATAGCAGGAACGGAAGTTAAGCTTCCTCAGCAATTTCAGCAGTGGGACACATATTACACGTCAAATGTGAACTCTGCACACGTTTACCTCTGACGCTCTGGTTGGTATCGGAGTGAAAGAAAATGCCGAAAATGTTTCTACATGGGAGGGGAGGCGGCGAAAGGTCACGGGCGATGCCTGAACATCTTACTGCCGGCTATAGAATACAATAGAAAGCCTTCCTTGACATTGCACATTGTTCGGTGCAGTGACAACGAAATTGCTGTGCAAGTCTAGACTTGTTACAAGAATGAAAAAGAAAATATAGCACTGAAAAATACAGACCATAAAAGCTCCACACACAAAAAAAAAATAAAATAATGCATTGCAAATGGTAGTAAGGCGCACACACACGTTTTATGTACAAGGCTCAGTTAGGACGCGCGAGCTCATCAAGTCTGTCGCTTCCGGTCCGCCTGCCAGGTCAAGACAGTAAGGGCAACACATCGGCAGAAAGAAGTCAGACTGAGCCGATGCTTTTTTCACATCTTTGACAAAGCGACTCCTCACGTAGGGAATATAGACGGATGAACTGAATACTCAAATACATCACGAGGAAATCACATGAAATATGAAGTTGGAACTGGAAAATAAACGAATCCCTGATTCTTGTTCATAGATGTGTGCACGTGAAAGAAAAAAAGATACTGACAGAATGAAACCTCACTCTTCACTTTCCACCAGTATGCATTGGAGGTACTTATAATATGCAATTTACTTTTATTTAGCTTTCAAATTGTCGAGTTAGGAACTTTGGTATGAATATAACTAGGACAATTACAACATATATAGTTTTACTATAATATGTGCAGCCCTGCAGTGTAGAGGATAAGCTATGTTTTTCTCGATCCCCAAAAGTTCCAAAAAAAGTGAGTACTAAAAGAACACAATTGACCCGATATCTGCTGCCATATTCAGTTTAAGATGCGTAAATGAATGAGCACAATGCACCACAAAAAAAGCATCCTGCAGTTGTTCAAAAAAATCAGGAGCTGTATCAAGCCGTGACCAAGATCAATAACGGCCACTTTGGATCGTCTCTGTCAGAAAGGTTGGAATAAACAATGTTTACAATCGTGGGCGTGACTTGCACTGCATTAGACACAGCCGTTTCCGGACTTCCTGATATTAGTCATTTGACCTCATTGAGCTGCGCCTGGCCCCCCAAAAATTGTTTTCTCCACGTACAACTTCCAAGTAATCTGAAACTGTTCTAAGTAGAAAAGTATGCCTTGTTGCTCTGCATAAAAGACGGGTCTGTGATAAGATCTGGACGACAGTCTTTTGGTCCTTTGAAACATTTGTATTTTTAGTTTCTTCCAGTTGCTGGCACCTCGTTACAAAGAAAATGACTGCCGCAGTGTTTCGCCCTTCGGTGCACGAGTGTTTTGAATTGCATATCATCACTTTTGGTTCATTCCTTTTGGGAATGGGAAAATTACGACCTGTGATATGTGCTAAAAATATCAGAGATGGATGGATAACTATGAATCCGATTTGGATACAATAAATAATTGAAAATATATTCAGTTGGGGTAACCACTCATATTATGGAGATTTGGACAAATCAACTTCTGACTAATATCTTATAAATGATTGATATAGTCTCAAAAAATGACTAATTGTTGATTCTGTGAATATTCAATAGAAGTAATCCCTTGCTTATCGCGGGGTTAGATTCCCGACCTCCGCTGCAATAGGTGTAATCTGCAAATTACTTTGATTATTTGGACATATTTCAAAGCTGTATGAAACACCCTAGACTCTTAATTCGTCTTCTCCACACTCTTCTAAACACGTTTGAAACTCTTCAACATACTGTACCGCACCGTAGTACACTTTATTCCTTGTAAAGTTTTTGAATGAATTTTCTTTTTTTTTTTTTTAACAGTTTTAATGTTTTAGGCTAAAAAGCATTGATTTTACTACCCCAAAAATGACAGCATACACTCATATTCCCCGCGAACGACGGCGATATGAAATCTGCAATAGGAGAACCGCGACATAGCGAGAGAACGCTGCGGTGCAAATAGCGTCGTCAGGGTGGCCGACACCATCTTTGACAGAGAAGCTTACCTCGTGCTCTGATATTCCGTCGATGATCTCGGAGACCTCGTGTTCGCTGCGAGCCGCAGAGGAGCTCAGGCCGGCCCCTCGCTGCCCAACGCGGCTACAAAAACAAAACATATTCCACTATTTGAGTTCTTACAGTAATTAGAGAGACAGAGACAGCAAGCAACAGCAAGTGAATCACTGGGATTGGAAAAGGTGTCGCTCGCTCACCTCTGTATTCGTTCCTGAATCTCTCTCTGCTTCCGAATCTCTGGGAACTGTTTTTCGTAGTACTCCCGTACTTTGCTCTCCTTGGCTCGGCGCCGCGGGTTGTTTTCAATGCGCTCCACCTTCTTCTCCCAGGCTTCCATCAGTTGGTCGTAACGCTGGCAGAATTTCTGTTCCTGCATTGGCACACAAAAAAGGCAGGCTCTTGAAAGAGACTTTATTTTTGATTATGCCGATTTGCAGTCTGCTGTACTGCATATATTTTGTGTTGCGCTCCGCACACAAATATATCCAAATCCCACACAAGCAGGCAAGAAAGGAGCGAAACCAGCGTGAAAGCAACCGGAACCCTCCGGTCCTTAAAGATCAGCTACTGCCGCGCTAATGGCGAATATAATAATCTCATGCATTAGTAATGCATGAGTTCATAGTGAAAAAAAATACTTTTCCAACTTTATATAGTGATATTGAGTTACGATGGTTTGGGAGCCATTATTGTAGTACAGAGCCTAAAGTCTGATTTAACCTTCAATCTTCAACGTAGTCTCTTTCCTGCATATGCTGCACTTGAAATCTCTTCTTTTTGGCATCATATTGACTTTCTATCGAAAACCGTCAGGCTCTCTGCCATCGTTATCTTTTAAGATGGAAAACTAGTACATTCTTTTGCCAAATGTTATACATGTTAACATATAAACGTGAGCGACAATGTTTTTCTTCTTCTAGAGAGTCAGTTGAATTTAGGACTCCATCTGGCTTGATCCCAGCTTGACTTATAACTATGCTCGTTGGCTCTGTCTCACTCAGACATAAGTCTGAATTCCGACTGGGAAAAAAAAAATCTTGGATTGTCTTCTCTTTTTAAAATATAGCCGTAGTATACTGAAACAGATCGCACCCAGAATGGGTCTGCCTCAAATGCTCACTCACTTGAAACCCCGTTTCAAACTAGTCATCCATCATGGGCTGAACATATCGAGTTCCTTACACTTACCCATTGCTTACGAGCATGATTTCTTCTCTTGAAGTACAAGATGAGTTTTTTCCTCATCGCCTGGTTTCTGAGAAGGGTGGAAAAAATAAAGTGGCATTAGCAAAATTGTGGTGCAGAGTTTTAGAAGCAAAAAAATAATAAGAATCATAGTTTTGAACACATCTGTCACTAAATTTAAAGGTAAAAAAAAACCACGCACGAACAACATCCTTTGTCAACGCTTTCAGATGGGCAGGAAAGCATGGGGAGCAAACGTATAAAACTTGTCTTGCAGTTCTTCAAATAAAGGTCAGGGCCAGTAATCTCCTTAGGCAGCCGCTCAGTTTGTCTCTTTCTTTGCCGCAAGACAGAGTTTTAGTCCTGACACTAAATCTGTCAGCTGTAAGGTCACATTCTTTGCTGATTAATGTGCGCTAATCTTGTTCCACATTAGTCAATATAACTGAGCAGCGGCGGCATTCTAGGCAAGCAAAGTGGACTACAAAGTGGCCTACTAGTGGTGTAAATTTCATACTGCAACTGCAAGATGACATGATGAGATTTAAATGCCGAAAAAAATTATCTTCGCTCCATTTCCGACATCATCTGCAATACTACTTTGAAATCCAAAAGTCCTTAACACTGACAAAAAGCCCCAAACACATACAAGCAAACCAGTGCAGCATCTACGTCTAACACTATATATATATATATAATACATTCAGACAGACACAAAGTGCTGACTTAATCTTGCTTCAAGACAATATAGCCCAGAGGAGAGACACAGAATAAGAGTAGTCTGAAGTGGAACGGTCCGAACCAAACGTGCAACCAAAAAGTCAAAGTGCAGCTGCCATTGGTCGACATAAACACAGCGTTCGAAATGTATGTGCTTCATTCGGCTCTGATAACAATGTGAGCGGAAAGCACCACCCGTCTGTTCGTGGTTCATGGCAAGGAAACACTGCTTTTGTGATTGGTTTTTTTTTTTTTTTTGGGGGGGGGGGGGGGAATCTTAAAAAATCATTGACTGTACATGAAAATCAGTCAGTCAATGTCCTTTATTTAATCAGGAAGAAAAAAAAACCTCATTGAGATTTAAAAGCTCTTTTCCAAGGTGTCAGCACCAACATCAAAATAGCAACAGACGCTTTACGGCAAACACAGAAGACAGAGTCTAAAAGCACGATCACAGACACGCTACAGAAAAACAAAAGCGGGATTACATGATCACAAAGTGCAATCACAAAATCCAGTTGACTTTTTTTTCCTTTGTCTTGTGTAAGTGAGTTTTAACTGTCAATTTCAGTGCGAGGTTCCAAAATTTTATTCTAAAAAAAGAAATACTGTCCATGTAAAACATATTTACAGATCTGAAGATTTTTTGAGACTAAATTTTAAACAAAGGATAGATACCACCATCCATTTTTTTTTCTGTGCCGCTTCTCCTCACGCGGGTGGCGGGCATGCTGGTGCCTGTCCCAGCTGTCTTCGGGCGAGAGGCGGGGTACACCCTGAACTGGTCGCCAGCCAATCGCAGAGCACATAGAAACAACCATTCGCACTCACATTCACCCCTACGGGCAAGTCTTCAAGGAATTTACCTTGCATGTTTTTGGAATGTGGGAGGAAACCGGAGTAAGCGAAGAAAACCCCACGCGGGCACGGGGAGAACATGCAAACTCCACACAGGCGGGGCCGGGATTTGAACCCCGGTCCTCAGAACTGTGTGGCAGATGCGCTAACCAGTCTTCCACCGTGTCGCCCAAAGGATACCAGATTTGTGTCCTTTATCATCATTTGGGCACATGCACAAGTGTTGACTCACATTTTGATGTTCTCATGGTACTGCTTGGTATCAGAAGGCTGATTGTACAGTGGCTGAAAGACAAGAGAACAGTTTGACAGTACATGGAAACATCAGGATCCATCTGTTGCTTTCTCGGATGATGAGACCCCCGGCTCACTGGCCTGTCGAGTCTCCGCCGGTTGCAGAAACGTCTCCGGGTCGCCTCCTGGACACTAACCGGGTCGCCAAGGAGTTGCGGTGAAATCGAACAGGTTTGATTTCTTTGGACACCTTTTGGTGACTCCGCTATATGCTAACTATAGAGCAAAAACCTCAAGTAGCCTAATATCACTAAATTTAAGGTGACGGCGTGAAAAATTGATTTGGACATCTATACCTATGCCCACTTCAACCTTTGAAAATATCCGAACTATTGGCCCAATATTTTGGATTTCCTCTCATCCCGGTGTCAGCGCTACACCACACACACACACACACACACACACACATTTATTTAAAGAATATAGACTATATACTGCATATTGGCCAACATCAGCGACTTCCGGGTGAATTGGCCGTCAAGTTGTCTCCCAGACGTCTTCGTGTCGAGAGCGCAAGCAATATTTTGCTCTGGCGGTTGCAGGAGTCACCGCACCGGATCGGTCTCAGCAATCTCTGTAGCGTCTCCGCCAGTGAGATGGGGTGTGAATAATTTGGCAGCTGTTCTTTTAATAGCAAGAGGGCCCACCGCTCTAATTAATGGAAGTAACCTAGTTAATATGCTATTTCATCATAGAGAGCCAAATTCACCATGTGTGCAAGACACACACAGATGGACATTTGACAGCTGACAATAAAATATGTATGGGAATAGAGTCTGCTAGGAATACTGTACAGTACCTAAACAGGAATAAGAAATGTTCTCTTTTTAAAACATGCTGCAGAAAATATCTGCAGGCTTTGATTTAGATTTCCATCACATAATGAAGCTTGTGCATGAGCCTTGTAGAGCTCCTTGACAAATGTTCAACGCTTGTGGTGCCCCGATTGGTAGGCATGATACAATTCAATTACGTATTCCCGTGCCACTAATTCAAAATGAAAAGCAAGAAAATAACAACATGGAAACAGGAATAGGACAGATATATAACTCACCAGTTCTACCCTGGGTCCGAGTCCCTCCAGTATCCTATGAGCCTCTTCTGCCTTTTTCTGGTAAGAGAACACAACCAGAAGTACTAGATTAGCCGGCTGCCTGCACCTCAGTCATCACCATGACAACACAAGCGAGCACGCTCACTTGAACGCTTAGTCTCCACTAGAGCCGCCTGGGTGACTGGATGCAACGATGGATACATTGACTATTATTAGAGCTTTCAGCCCAAGCTGGGCCGTAGGTCCTTGCCATAGCCCATCACTCCTTTGACAGGGAAGGGGAGGAGGGGGAGGAGGGGGGAGGGAGTGGGGTGGGGGGGGACTCACTTTCCCTTAGCAGAGAGGGAGGTAAGACGCGGGCAGAAGAGCTAGTGGGAGTCTGAAGAGTCAAGCATTGCGCAGGCTCCTGCGCAATGCTGGATTCATATGCAGTCAATCAACTATAATATTCCTAAATTACCAGCAGAGACCTGGTTGGATATGCTCATAAGATTAGCACCGATGTAACGGTAAATAATGACGCTTCAGACAACACACCGAGCAGCCCAGTGTGTTATATACTTATTTCTTTATGATAACTATTAAAGAGGACACGGGAAACAATTACACGCCTGCTTTTACTGTATCACTCAGCAGAATGTGACGAATACATGCATGTCGCAACAGATTAAACGTGGGGGGGGGGGGAGACGCCAATATCGAAGTGACAAATTTAGGTGTATACAACAACGTGTTTTGCTTAAACTAGTGCACTCAAATATAGAAATACTAATACATATGTTAAAATATAGGTGTAAAATAAAAAATAAAAAACTGGATTAAAAACAAATGGATAGTGTTAGGAATGTGCCAATGACTCTACGGTATAACTGGGTATGAAAAATTAGTTTAACTTCATGTCTGGCAGGACTGTTGCTCAATACAATACAGGTAGAATTCATACAAATGACTCTGTAGACTTATGCTCTCATGAGCATCGTTTTTCTAGAAAGGGAAAAAGAGAAAACTGTGCTAGTTTTCATGGTACATGTATGTTATCCTGTATTTTTTAACATCGCAATATATATCGCAGGGTTAAAGAAAATCGCAATGTCATTTTTTTCCCCAATATTGTGCAGTGCTACCCTAAAACAAGAAATGCATGCACATTAGTCTCTTTTACACTGCACGTAAAAGCCAGAAATATTTTTTCTGTCTCTCTGTTCTGTATAAAAGGTACAGACACACAATGGGGGAATGAAATTACCTTCTTTAGAGGTACAATCCGACACCACCTACATAACGTGTAAGGGTAATACAGGCAACCGGGACCAGGGTGAAAAGTTCAACAATCACTTCTCCCACCTTGTGTTAAAACCAGTTGCTTCTGTCTTGCAAGTACACCAATGCATTAAATTATTTGATTGCAGCATGCCATGTTGCTGAGTTACGTCTAAAAGGAAAAGGCATCTCATTTGATTATGATACTATATATAGTAAGTTTGAATTCATGGGCATGGAGGTCACATTCATTTATAGGCTTTTAATTACTTAGACTTGTTCTATTTCTATGGTGGAATCCTGTTACATCAATGATTTTCCACAAAATTTGGGTGCACACGTTTGAATAGATTTTGGAAATATTCGAAAAAGCTCAGTGTAATGCAAACAGCTAAGATGACGGTGCAGTAAAAGATGAGAAGCAAGAAGAGTTCACACTCCATGAGAGATATTTTAGGGGGTGGGGTGAGGTAAGAAGAGAGATCTGTCAGTACAGGTGAACGTCAACATTTTCTCTTCAGGGGGGGGTTACGATGATGCCGTTACGTCAAACTGGTCCATGTTGCAAAAAAGATTGGGGACCGCTGCACCAAATCAGCTGATTGTGCAGTCCCATGCTTAAGTCTTAAGCGCATCCACCACTGGCTGGCTGTCGGCAGCGGTCACTCAACAAACCTAAACAGCGATAGCCGCTGTATTGTTTTTTCACATTTCTCATTTCCGTTCCATCGTGCATTTCACAGTGTGTTGATAGAAGCTGTTTTTTGAACATCGTGATTCTAAGATTTAATGTCCTGTGGCGTTTTTCAGAGGAAAGTGGGGGGGGGGGGGGGGGGGGGGGGAAGGGGTTTCTGGCATGGGAGGGGTCCTTAATGATTTGATTGCACTGGCTTTCCGCACTAGTCTGCCAGTGCAGGTGTCTCTCAGGGTGGGGGGTATACAGTACATCCTATCACCCACTGAGTTGCTTTCACCGCCTGCTGCAGGTCCCTCCTGTCCTTCGCAGCACAGCGGCTGATCCAACTTGTGCAACAGTAGGCCAGGAGGCTCTTCATGGTGGATCTGTGGAAGTTTATCAGTAGTTTTTGGGGAAGCTGGCCTTGGCGTACTTTCCTGAGGAAGTACAGTCTTTAGCGTGCGTTCCCCATCTGATGAGAGATGTGTACTGTAAGGATCTTGAAGCTTCCCACGCTCGCCGCCTCCTCTCCATCGATGAAGAGAACAGTTTGCTCAGTGCTCTTGGATTTCCTGAAGTACATGATCATCTCTTTCATCTTGACTGTATTCAGGTCCAAGTTGCTGAATTCACAGCATCGCGCCTAAGATGCCAGACCTCCTCCCTGTAGGCTGACTCACCGTTGTCCCTGATCAGTCCTACAAGGGTGCTGTTGTCAGCAAATTGGACAATGGTGGTGATGGGAGAGCATTTATGTGTAACGTGGGAGTAGAGCAAAGGACTGAGGACGCATCCCTGAGGTGTCTCCGTGTCCAGGATGAGAGTGGAGGAGGTGTTGTTTCCCATCCTGACACTCTGGAGTCTGTTGCTGAGGAAGTCCAGTATCTAGGTGCACAGGGAGCTGCCGGTGACCAGGTTGCAAAAAGAATTATGGACATTTTTTGGGGGGGATTGCTTGTATATTAATAGTCTCAGCAGTGCCAAGCCATCCATCCAATGTGAGATTAAACAACCATGTCAATCTTTTATTAGCTGCCTATTTATGGAAATGCATCTGTGAGCAAGCCGCTCTGAATTTATATAATACTGCCCCCACATCTGGTTTCTCCGTCCACGGCTTGTGCATGACTTAACAGTTAGGCTTGGTGAATATCTGCCATTTTCAAGCAATGGTCAGAATCCTCCCGCCGGACTATAAAGAGGCACTCTCATGTCAAAGCCAAAAGGTAAAGTGTCAGCAAAGATTAGCATAAGCTAACAGTGTGATCTTCTGATAGCCGACATAAACAGTATACGAATGGAGGGGGGGTAGTATTTGTGTTTGGTGACATGTCCTCTGAATGCACCACAGGCACAATAAAAAATTAAGTGCTGCCTGCATAAGTGACAATAAATTTAAATGTTTTCAGGTGCTAGCTTTGTTGTCACACTCTAGGCAGTAGCAGCCAGTGTTACCAAATCCTCAGTAAGGAAAGTCGCCATTGGCCATCCTCGAAGTCGTCGAGTGACGCAATCACCTTTATTGACATAAATGTTTTCTATGGTTTTGTCGATGGGATGGGGGATCATTTTGGTGAAATTAGCCTGTGGTGGTTTCGTGCAAGCGAGACTGACTTGCAGTCTGCACATGCAGAGGGGTGTAGTACTCATGCGCCGGAGGGAGTCTCACGGTCTCCAATAACACCACAATAAAATCCCTTTTTGAAAATTAGTGACATGGTTTGGAAAAGTCACTCAATATAGTTGTACAGTGGGTGGGGTGAGCAGAGGCTCATTTGCAGGAGACGTGACGGAGGAAAGTAGGTCAAAATAATAAAATTTTGCTCAGGAAAAAAAGGAAGTGGAAAGTGTTACAAAGGTCAGAATACAGAGTTACTGCTACACCCCCATCATCTCAGATAAAGCTGAAGCAATCTCTGGTTGTTTCTACTGAAGTGCAGTGATTTCACCGAGCGTAGCGGCAGCACGCTAACCCCATGTAGACGCCACCCTGTACTGAACTGTGATTTTGTAAACGCTTCTGAGAGCTCGGTCCTGTTTATCTGGGAACTGTCCACATTGGTTTATTTGTTAACTATGTTACAGGTTACGTGTGACTTGTCTGGTTGAACACGTGGTAGTACATAAACATATATAGGTCAGTGTTGTGAATTACATGGCTTGGATAATCTCTCCTGGTCTTCTTTATAGACTAGAACTATTTATTTACCGAATAAATGTTTACATTTATTTTTAGACACCATAAGCATCTATGTCCCTGAACAGGAACCTAACCTAAATTAACCTATAGACTGCAATGAATAATGTGAATATTTGAATAATGCAAAATGTATAAATTCAATGTAAGGCACAGCCACTAGGTGGACTGACAGCACAGAGAATCTCAATAACATTGTTTTATGTACATGAACCTGCTGCATACAATAACATGCCACAGACAAAATACTGTAGATTGTCGAAAATAAAGAACAATGTACTTTACTTGAATTCATATTCTTACTGCCAATTAATTTGAATGGAGAGTGATTTTTTTCCCCTCGGTATCTGACTGTAACTGGCCTTCCCTGTTAAAATATATCCAATGACCACTACAAATCTGTGTATTAACACCTGTTTGTTGGCTTATATTTGATATGCAATAATTATTATTTTAACACTAGTGCAGTCAAACAATTAAAAGTCACTTCAACTACACCAGATCATTGATTCCACACTGGTCATGTTATTAGCAGGTTTTTATCTTACGTGTAAAATCTGAGTTTGCTTCCGGCTCTAAAAGCTTAATTTGAGCAAGAACATGCATATATGCAGTCCAGGCCGTTTTACTGATTTACTGACTTAAAGTATGTGAGAGGAAATGTTTATTTGATCATGTTTATTCATGCTCGGCCTTAACAACAACATTGTATTGCCACAGCGTGAGAATGGGTTATTCAAATCAAGTTAATAGATGCCAAATGGTTCTTTGACAATCACGTAACAATACATTGGCTTGTATATGCACATCGGCGTGCATACAAACAGTCTCACACACACACAATCAATAATCCAGCCTACTCTCTCACTTTTGGTGCAAAGTAATGTTGGTGTTCATTCCACTGACCCTGTTCTCATCGTAGATGATCTGCACCAAGCTGCGGTGCTTGGCCTCGCTGGGTGGAGGGGAAATGGGCTGCTCTGGCTCGTGAGGTTTGGCAGCCTCCTCCTCCAGCTGTTGCTGTAACAAATACAAAATAGGATGGCCCTTAGCATGTAAAACAAAAAATAAAACCTCTGATCTTTCAAAAGGGGAGAAAAATTCAGTTGCGAGTGTCTGTTACGCCAACCTTCATCTAAAGTTCTCCAGCAAAAACAACAACGTGACCTCATAGCAATAATAGCAATGAACTCTCCAGGGTCTTGTTAATCAAATAGTTACCACAACAGCCTGTAAAAGGAGAAGCCTGCTGTGTGACGAGAACATCAGCCCTGGAAATGTATTTACTGTACATATGAATGTGGAAATGTTTTTATTTATTTTTTTTTTAAGCCAAAACAGAGATTGCTTTTCTGATGCATTCTCACCCATGATGCCGGACTAGTCATGCTAGTCAGTCCTTTCTAAATTATTTAAGGCAACTTCCATTCCTGTTTGAACAGCAGAACACAATTGTGCAGTATTGTAAGTCATCCGTGAGTGCATTTACCTGCACTGTGCATTTCTTTGCAATTCATATCAGACGTCTCTTTGGCATTGGCCATCCCGATTCCTAGTCGGCCACCCATTTGGCTACAACTGCTGTAAATGTTTAGTGTAAAAATAAATAACTAAAAATGTCAACATACTCAGATCAGATCCAGCTGTTCGGGATCTTAATTGTCCAAATGAGTAAAGCCTAAAGTAAATTCTTCTCTCGGTCATAATGCACTGTATTTCTTTTCGTGGCGCTTTTTCTTCCCAGTCCACGCTCATATTCCATTGAATCACACAAGTACGTAGCTCAGATCTTTACCAGATAATTGTGGCAACTAATCAACAGCTCCACCGTACATGAGTGAACGGTACCCGCATTGAAAGCAGTACCCCAAGGAGGTTGTGCCAGCACGGGATAACTGCTGAAGCGTGGGCGGGAACGTGAGCGTGCCGTGACAATGCGAGAGATTGTGTGATTTCCGAAGACAAAAAAACATGGCGGCGCCCCTTGCATAGAGTTGGAAAAGCAGCTATTACAAGACAAAATTTCTCTTTTCACAAGTCTTTTTCCTTTTTCAACAGCGGATGGTCACGTCGTTCTTTTCTCTTTTCCTACGCCAGCTTCGCTCGCAGCGGTAACTCGTAGAGAGCTACTTGCGGTCCGCGCAGCTACGTCAACACCAACTCGTCTGTCATGGAGGATCTGAACCCTCGCGTCGAACTGCTGCTGAAGAGGAAAAAAGCTGAGTCTTCCACTTCAACTGAGGATTTACTTGATTCGACAGAGACACAGACGAGTGTCCTCCTCTCAATCGATACGAAATTGTCAATTCCACTTGACTTGCTTCGCCAAGAGATCGCCAAACTCAGAAAGAGCTCGGACACAACAACAGGTCAAGGAGCTAAGATTAGATAATACTGCGCTTCGCTCAAACACGATGTCAACGACAGCAGAACTACAAACTCTTAGACGGGAATATAAACTCATGAAAGAAACTACGCTGGACATTCAATCACGAAGCATGCGCGATAATCTCATTTGCTCCGTCATTCCAGAAAATGCTCCAGAAGATCCCGAGGCGCAGATTCAAAAGTTCATGATGTCCCCGCTCAAGCTACAGCAAGATACAGTTGACAAGATTACCTTTCACCGTGTCCACCGATTGGGAGGCTCTCGTCCAGGAAACCGACCACGTCCTATCATTGCAAAGTTTTAACACTTTCAGCAAAAAGTGTTTGTAAAATCAAAAGGTCGAGAGCCCAAAGGGACTTCGTTTGGAATGAACAATCAGTTCTCCAAGGAGATCAACAAGAGATGTAAAATCTTGTACACGTTGATTAAGAATTACCGCTAGAAAGGCAAACGAGCGTGGCTAGTTGTCGACAGCCAACTGTTTCGTGATGCTAATGTGACGCCCTGGCTCTTCTAGTGGAGAACCTCTTTTGATCTGTCGTCGTTATGAATTGTCAAAAGTGTATTGTATTTTGTTTCATTCTTTCCACTTTTGCTTAGACAAACAAAAGAACAATCACGCATGCCACCAGCATGAATTCTCACTCCCATCTGTCTGCTTTTCTGCTCTGCATGTTTCCACACACACACACACACACACACACACTAAACACACAGGTCGCTCAAAACTCTTCTTGTGCACCACAAACCACCACCACACACCATATTATCCCCTTGTCACTGTTTGTTTTCCATGTTCAGTGTTTGTTTGTTACCCTTCCGTGTACCCTGGCTTTACTCTACTTAAATATAGCATCTCTATCACCCTCTCTAAATAACATTTGTCAACACAATACCAAAAAAAAAAAATTCTCTCGAAAAATGTCAAAACAACAAAAACAAAGAATGCATAGTACCAAATCTATTTAAAATGATGATACACGCAGCCATTATACGTCACACTTAACTTCTGTGTCATGGAATGTCAATGGCATTCGATCGCAGGCAGTGAATGAAGATTATGGATTATATCACTAAACTTAAAACAGACCACCTTCTATTACAAGAAAGGCACCTTACTGAGTCAGAATAAAAATGCCTCATTGACTAATTTAACTCAGGATATCTCAGCCTTTTATAACTGTAGACAAAAGGGAGTCTCAATTTTAGTCCATAAAAGACTACTTTTTACAAAAAAATAGTACACTTGCAGATCCAGAAGGCCGATACATAATTATACAGGCTACGATATTTAACAAGCTTTACACAATTGTCAATGTATACGCTCCTAATAAAGATGATTCAGCCTTCTTTCGCATGCTCTTTTCACACTTGTTAAACTTGTCAGCCAGTTCTACAATTATCATGGGAGGTGATTTTAACCTTACGCTAAATCCCTTAATAGATCGCTCAAATCTCAAAAATAGCAATCAGCCGCAATGCCCCAATATACTAGAGCAGTACATGGACGGCTTTGGTGACATATGGAGGCTGAAAAACATCAATTAGACATTTTATCAAAAAGAACAGATTTTCTACAACAGTTAAGATACACTAACTTTGAGTACAATAATAAATCAGGAAAATTCCTTGCGAGCCAACTTCAGCGGAAAAGTCATTAATTACAGCCATTCAAGATTCAAATGGCAACTGTACACAGTCACCGCTACAATGACATTTTTCATAATTATTATTATAGCAGCTTATACCCATCTTGAAACAACCCAGACCAAAAAGAAATTGAAACTTTAAGGATCTAAACATTCCTCAATTAAATAGACAAATTAAAGACAGCCTTGATGTTCCTTTAACCATCACAGAATTACATAATGCATTAAAAAATATGCAATTGGGACGAGCGCCTGGCTCAGACGGAATCCCCGTTGAATTCATTAATCATTTCTAGCCAATACTAGCGCCTGTATTTTTTCAGAACAGTCAAGGAGATAAACGATAAAGGTCAAATTAGTAGCCATATGAACACAGCTTTAATTAAGTGATTACTAAAGTCAGGTAAAGATTCCACTCTCCCGGCTAATTATCGGCCCTCATCACTGATCAATGTAGATATCAAGATTATCTCGAAAGTCCTTGCAGCGAGACTTGAAAAGGTGCTCCCGTCGATAATCCACTATGACCAGACAGGCTTCATTAAAGGTAGAAGTTCCACAAATAATGTCAGACGTCTGTTAAATTTAATAAGCATGTCACAGCGAAAAATCTAAACGCCATCATCATTTCACTTGACGCAGAGAAAGCTTTCGATAAAGTTAACTGGGTTAAATTTGTCTTTGGAGATTCATTTATACATTGGATAGCAACATTATACAATTCGCCGAAAGCGACAGTCACCACAAATAGGATTACTTTAACAAAGTTTTCCATTACAAAGAGGAACCAGACAAGGATGTCCACTCTCACCAATGCTATTTGCAATATTCATCGAACCTCTTGCTGCCGCTGTACGTCAGAATGCAAATATTAAAAGGTATCTGCTTCCTAAAGACAGAACACAAAATCAATCTGTATGCTGATGATATCCTTCTTTTCTTACAGGAACCCAAGTATTCTCTTCAGGCAGTCTTCAATCTCATTAAAACGTTTTCACAAATATCAGACTACTCTATCAACTGGACAAAATCAACAATACTCCCAGTAATAGCAATCTCATGGACTCCTGCAGATCAAATCGCAGATTACCCTATTCCTATAGGAAACATTACGTATTTAGGTATTAATATTTCGCCAAAAATCACAGCGCTAACCAACCGCTTCTGGAAAAATATCTGATTTAAGACACTGGAATAACTTGCCTATATCACTACTGGGAAGAATAGCCACAATAAAAATGAAAACCTTATGTCAAGTAAATTATTTATTTCCAATGATTCCACTTAACCCCACATTTAAATGGTTTCAAACATTCGATTCTGCTGTAATAAAGTTTTATTAAAAAAAATAAGAAAAATAGAATTTGTCTATCCACACTTCAGAAAAGTAAACAGGAGGGAGGCCTAAATGCTCCCAACTTTAAATACTATTATTTCATATTTACGTAAAACACACGTAAGCGCAATGTGCTGCTCAACATGGGGAGTGAGAAAATAGAGACACAAAGTGCACTGTGCTTTGTATCAGGTGTAAAAGAGAACCCAGTGCACTAATGTTGGCGTGCCCAAGCCAACCATACTGTTGTCTCTACTAAACATGGCAGGTAGCCAAAAGGAAGACAGACTGGGAGGGATGCGAGTGCTTGAGCAGTCCCAAAACCTCTGCCATAATCCAACTCCTCCCTGGGGAAACGGTTATTTATAGCTGTGTGCATTTTTAACCTACTTTTCTCTTAAAGAAGAAGTAAAGACAGAAGCAGCAAGGAAGGCAGATGTACGGAAGACTGAATAGACTTGTGGCATTTTCCGCATAAACAACCAGCAACAAAGCTCGACTACCGAAATAACAACTCTGGAAAGTTTATGAAGAGTATATAGCCATGCCAAATAAAAGTCAAATATTTATAATTTGACTAAATCATACACATTTCACGTTGAAATCAAGAATGATTTTAGTGCTGTTAAAATTTAATTTGCAAGAATGCGAACAAGGAAGAGATGTGAGCCCCTGAGCTGATTAGGGCTTTATTTTATAATCCGTGATTTCTGGCGCCCCCTAATGATGTAATTCGGCATTGCAACAAAGGCTTCATCGCTTGGATATGACGTGGCTAAATTCCTGTCCTACTCCTTTTCAACCCTGCATGCTTTCTCCTTTCTCTTTGACTCAGTCGACCTGCGCACCGTCCATATATGGGCCTGCCCGTTCGTAGGTAAAATACGTCATTTTAGAGTGCCACCAAGTGACCCGGCATGGGAATGTATTGGGATAGTCACTAAATATAAAAAAATTAATCTTGAAAAATATAGCAAGATGTGTCAGAAGCTGATAGGCTTAATCAGCATTCTGTCATCAACTCTTGAGGTGGCTTGAGTGAAAATTACTTTTTTTTTTTCCCCCCCTTCCAGAAATTTCCAAAAAGGTAACATCTCTTTCACCAGTCCCGAAATGTGTCATTTCATCCAGAATCTTCAATCATCCGGTCACAAAACCAAAGTTCTATCATTATTGTTCGTTGTGCAGTAGTGACCGCCTTACAGGAAAAATGCAACCTGCGATAGCTTCACTCTAAATAATGTTATATACTGTATGACTAATATAAGAATCCTAAAACGAGACCAAGTCACAGTTCTCCTGACACTAAGTGAACAATGAAATGTGCAAACCTGTTTTTTGCGAAGCTTGCAGATCTGCTGTTCCACCATCGTGATCTCCCTGTCGACACGGTCCATGTTCTGGATCAGTTCTTCCTTGGAAAAGCGGGCTGGCACCAGATCCAAATCAGGGTCCATGTGTACAGGGCTCACAGGGGAGATTGGCTCAAGCTTCCCCATGGCACTTCCACGATCCTATAAGAGGAGCAGGTCACGTGTGAAAATGTAAAAAAAGGGAAAAAGGTCCAGCATGTTGGCGTTTGCCATCAAATGAGTTTTGCTTTCGTCTGTGCTTATTCCCCGTGGATGATAAATTGTGTAACATGTTAGTTAGGTGAGTAACAGAATGTTGGTAATAGGCCGTAACTTAATTCTTTCCCACTACATGTGGACTGTGTCACATCGTTTGCTTTATTTTCTCTACTCTTGTCTTACCTGTGTTGCACTTGCCCCACTACTCCAACATCATTTGGTGCACTTCAAGAAGTGAATGGATTTGACAGGATTTATGTAACGACTCTACACCCGCCATTGCTCAGAGTAATTAGCGGAAACTCAAAATACATTTTGATCATATTTGTCGGTACTTGTGATTCACGTTCAGACTCTCTGGGTAACTTTGTAACTAATGTCAGAATTAGCAGTTCTACAGTACAGTGGATGTGGGATGTTTTGATCTGCTGCCTTTTGCAATCTAGGTCACGTTGTCTACCCATCCATTTTCTGTACCGCTTCTCCTCACGAGGGTCGCGGGGGTGTGCTGGAGCCTATCCCAGCTATCTTTGGGAAAGAGGCGGTGTGCACCCTGAACTGGTCGCCAGCCAATCGCAGGGCACATAGAAACAAACAACCATTCGCACTCACATTCACACCTACGGGCAATTTAGAGTCTTCAATTAACCTAGCGTGCATGTTTTTGGGATGTGGGAGGAAACCGGAGTACCTGGAGAAAACTCACGCAGGGACGGGGAGAACAAGCTAACTCCACACAGGCAAGGCCAGATTTCAACCCGCAACCTCAGAACTGTGAGGCTAACCGGTCATCCACCGTCATCAAGTCTATTATTAATTCATTCATGTTTCTCAGCTCCTTAAGTCTTAGAAACCCACTACAGTTTACAAATAACACTATAAGCAGAATCTCTTTCTATGATTCCTGGTTGGGTATTTCTATTATTATCATCAGTTGTTTTGAAGGAGAAAAGGAATACTATAAAGGAAATCTTGGAATTACAATCAGGTGAGTCTATGTGGACTGCCTCATGCACAAAATAGATTTTTTAACTTGAAATTGGAAAACAGTATTTCAAATTGGGATGTGGTTCAAACGTAAACTGACTACTGACCTTAGCGAGATCCTCAGGTCCTCCAAGAGGCAACTGCGGCCGATGTGATGAGGGTCTCATCAGAGAATCTGGTCCCATCTCCAAACGAGGCCGTTTGATCTCACCGAACTCCAACTCAGAATGGCTGCTAGGCTCTGGTAAGTAGATGTGTTCGTAGCGGATATGCTGCTCTTGCCCTCTGCAACAACAACGATATTGTGTAAATTAAAAATGAAAATACAGTACCTGTACACTGAGGTAGGACAAAGTACATATGCAGTTAACCTCGCTATTCTGGCCAATAGCGAAGAAAGTAATTGACGCACCCCCTAAAATGTTTAGAATTGCCTTTTTTTTTTTTTTTGGTAGTTGAAACAGTAAATATGCCACAAACTACAATCCAAAACACTATGATAATTTTAAACTGGTTTTACAACATTAGCCTTAAAAACAAATGGATTAATGACGATTTGATATTAAATGTGCACGTGCAGCAAAGTCGAAATGCATCACTTCAACATATTTCCTCGACACCAATTACTAATTTCCCATTAGCCAGGACTTTGGCGCCTGGTGGAATCTTAGTGCACTATTGAAAAAGCCCACAAAAACACGAGCAGGTGAGTTTTTCAATGAATAGCTGAGATTAAGTTCCACAGAGAAAATACAAATATGTCAATTTGCAACTAGCAAACCGCAAATAGGTGGCGGTTTACTGTGTCACAAGACTGGTCCTGGGCATGTGAAATTACATTCGTAGGTGATTGGTCAACACAAAATATATTGGATATATAATTGCGGGCAAGGTCGAGAACATAATTTACACAAAACCTATTTTTAGCTATTTAGCCATTTAGGGTGTAACGGTATGCTAAAAAGGTCAGTTCGGTACACACCTTGCTTTTAGGGTCACGGTTTGGGTCACATTCAGTACAGTTAAGGGAACAAAATGCAAAACATGAAACTGCTTATCTTATGTGTAAAAATTACATTTAAAGTCCGACAACAACTTGCAAGCTACTAGCAGTAAATTATCCAATAAATGAAAGAGTCTGAAATAAACCAAACAATGTAATAAATGAAATAAAATACAAGCCCAATTCCAATGAAGTTGGGACATTGTGTTAAACATAAATAAAAACAGAATACAATGATTTGCAAATCATGATCAACCTATATTTAATTGAATACACCACAAAGACAAGATATTTAATGTTCAAACTGATCAACTTGACTGTTTTGAGCAAATCATTAATGGCTCCAACACATCCCAAAAAAACTCGGACAGGTGGCAAAAAAGGGTGAGAAAGTTGAGGAACGCTCATCAAACACCTGTTTGGAACGTCTCGGTCACTCTATGAAGACAATTGCTGTTTGAAATGGTTTTAAAGTCCCAGCAAGCAAGCGGCATTTCTACACACTGACTCAAACTGAGTCAGATGATTTACACTACAAAGGCTGATCATCAGATTATCCAGGAGTCAGGAGTTTGTCCTAAAAATGGTGCAATTTAGGGACCATGTGTTCAGTTAGTAAACTCACAACTTCAAAGAAAATTGAACAAAAAAGTGGGCAATTGACAAGACAAAAAAAAAAGAAAATGTCAATGCTAATAATTTCAGTGTTAGTGATTACTCTAACGGAAAGTTACCCAACAGGTGCTAATAAGTACATCAGTAAAGTATATTTACTTCCATTCGCAAGGGAAGATGATCTCAAATCTGCTCTGTTGTCTGATGCCAAAATGTCAGTAACTTTACTGCCAGTGTCAAAATGGAAGTGGCTTTTGAAGAGCAGAGGGGAAAGCACAACCATAATTGATTGTCTCGGCCCACAATGGCCTTGTGTGTGGTTTGTGTACATACCGACAAGCAGGGATCCTCTCCGTCGAGTTGGGTG
The DNA here is from genome assembly GCF_024500385.1 of Phyllopteryx taeniolatus. Taxonomy (NCBI): domain Eukaryota; kingdom Metazoa; phylum Chordata; class Actinopteri; order Syngnathiformes; family Syngnathidae; genus Phyllopteryx; species Phyllopteryx taeniolatus. The sequence goes on along the minus strand of NC_084504.1, from coordinate 32,747,253 downwards.
CGAGTGGGGTGTGGTGTAATCAAGACTAATCTCTGCCAAGACGACAAAAATTGCTACTGGAAATGTAAAGGTTATGGCAATTATGTGATGTGCAAGACTGGGCACACACTGAGAAAGGAAAATGATTTAAGGATGTTTATCAAGGCTTAGCTTGCTTAAAAAATGCTCACAAGATTCATAGCCACATAACCAGATGGTACCCCCCCCCCTCCCTTCCCCACATTCACTCACATTCTTTTTTCATCTTTATAGATGGCTGGCACTTACATAATCACATCAAGCTCAAGACTCCCCCCCCCATCGCTCTGTCCCTATTTTCTTTCCTGCTCTCGTGAGCGTGCAGAATAATCTGATCCCTGGGGAGGATTTGTCTGGAGGATGAGAGAACGACTGGGGGAGGAGAGAGGGCAAAACAACACAAACACAAACACCAACACCTAACATTACAACCAGCTCCATTAGATTCTCGCTGCTGTGCCTCCGACCGATTACGGCAAGACTAGAGATTCTGTGTACTGATACTGTAGCCCGTCCGTTACTGTGAAAGCATGACAACGTTTGTGTGTCTGCCAATCTCTTTGCCACTCCAAAAGGGTACAAGCTCTCCAGCTGGACAAGGCACTGGGGCTGCTTACGAAGAGGCTACACTCAGGATGAATGAAAGTGTGTGCAGAGGAGAGCCACAAACAGAGACGTATATTAAAAAAAATATATTATATTATATATATATATATACACACGCACACACACACTGTCAATAAACCCAGACCATAAAACCTTTATGTTCATATTACGACCGCAGGTGTGCCCCTTTTCACACCTACAGCAGCAGATTTCAACACCGATTCACATACAGATGTTTGACTATGAAATGTTGCTCATTTTAAATGAATGAAATTTAGTTTGGGAAGCCTTGTTTAAAAAAAATACTACATTTTGGAATGTGTTTTGTATGTTTCCGCGGAAGGCAGATATCACAACATATCATCATGATGAATGTAAAAGTTATTAAACCAGATAATTAAAGGGGCCTTCCAGCAAAATCTTTTTTAATACTGTTTTGTGCATAACATAGTTCAAAATTAGTCTGTGACCTGGTTTGAGTTTGACATCTATGCGGTTTGTCGAATGAATGCAATTGCCTTTGAAGACCAAAACTGCTTGCAAACGACAGGATTTGAAATGGCCGACGGTGAGTTACACCAATTAGTATTTAAGTACCTGCCCATTTTGTGGTTACTCCACGTAAACATCTGAGAAAAACTGCTGAGTGGCAACATAGCTGTGTCTTGCGCCAAGTTTAAACTTTGCGTCACCTGCCAAGCTCAAGAGGAGCTGAGGAATAAATGGCTTCAATGTATTTTGGGAGAAAATGAAAAACAAGACAACATGAGCTTTTCACACCAGCTTTCCTGGTGGTGCATTTCCGGGTTTGGAGCCAGCCAGCCAGGTTGCTGGGCAGCTGCCACATGCCATGCAAATACAGTATATAAATCATACATGGTGTTTTACAACAATAATTAACTATACAGTATGTATAATGTTGAATGCAACTCTTGTCGCCAAAATGTACGCGACAGATGAATGCTGCGGAGTGAGCCAGTTACGTTTTAGTGATTGAATGGCACCCGCTTCTCAAAAATCTTTAAAATCCTCTTCTCTTTTGCGACCCGTCCCCTCCTCTGTGCTGTTGTGGCTTGTAAGTGGCGGGCGAAGAATCCAACGCTTGGTGAATACTGCCCCCCTCACATCGAATGAAATCAACGCCAGGTCACTATGAATACTTGGCCCAGTTGCTGAGATAACGCCATTTGCCAACGGCCGATCAGAGTAAAGCTGTTTTTCATATTTAAATTGAGAAGATGAATGATCCAATCAGAGCAAAGCTCATTTACGTTGCATATCAATGAGAAATCCAGCCGTCTCAACTGCCAGGTGTAAAAGACGATCTTAAAAAAAAGCTTTTTAGGCGTTTTCAACCCAAATTGTCTTGCACACCCCCGATTAAAGGACATCAAAGATTAGGAAAAACAAAATATATATATATTTTTAATGTGAACGCCCCTGCAGCACACACGAAATGGACGGCTTCGCCGGAGCCGCACTTCGTGTCGCTACAGTAAGTGCAGTGTGAGAAGTCCCATTAAGGGGCAAAAAATATATATTTTTGAAACAATATCGATGCGACTAGACAAAAAACTGATATATCGATTAAAGTGATAAATCGCCCAAACCTATTCCAAAGGGTTCTTTCAGTCTACTGCTGACCAAGTTATCCTACACTGGGGACTGGGCAAACATTTGCAAGCTACCAACAAACAGCTTTGGTAGAACAGAGTCCCTGTTGATCAAGTATTGTGATCATGCCTTCCATAATGTAGCCAAGAAAGATGGCCAAAACTCTGCATGCTCCATTACCCCTCCAAGCAATTTAAAAAGACAGAAACTAGGCTTGTGCTTGCCAATTACATAAGGATTACCCTGAGGCATCATTTTGCAGCCTTGACTGAGCACGGTATGCCCCCAATCAATAAAGTGCTGAAGCTTAAGCCTGCACACCAATGACAACGAGGAAATCATTCTTCATATTCCTCAACAATTGACCAAGTTGCAATTTAGTATGCAACTATTTAGTTGGGAACAAACGTAAATGAACAAAAGCTATGTGCAGTTTGCACACAGTGCTAATATAAGTGACAAAAAAAATGACAAACACAGTGGGCGGCAGGACACTTCCCTAAAAGTGACTATAATTTCCTTTATTAATAGTTTCAACCACAAACATACACATACAAATTACAATCCCAAAAGACTTGTAACATTTCAAATGCTTAAGAACATCTTTAAATATTATTGTACCCTTAAAAATAACAGTACAGTAGTGTGTACGCACGCACGTGCAGACTCCATTTATTCAACTCGGGTCACACAAACGGCAACAACGGTCGCCTTGTTATTGTCATCCTTGCACCTCCCTCTCTAGGCATGACTTATTGATTTACGCTTAATCCATCTGTTCCACTACGATAAAGGCTAAAGCTACGCGGCCAACGCTACCTAACCTGTTGCTAGTCAACATTCCGGTCTTTTGACAACAATATGGATGACATCTCAAAGCCGACTCAAGAAGTGCTGTGCTCCCATCACCCCCCCCCCCACAGTAACCTGGACAACTAACAACACGCCAGACTCAGCCATCCAGCTATAGATCCACTCTGTCTACAGTGGAGACCGCGCAGCTGCCTTAGTTAGGTAAGCGCAAACGTGGCGGAGTCTACATTGACAACAGACTAAGCAGAAGTTCACTTGATGGAGAAATACTGCTCGACACGACTGCCAATGACGAGCTGATGGTAAAGTTTAGAATCATCAAAACTGGATGTTTACATCATGGGCTGACAAGACTCTACTGCATGACACCTTAGATAAAGACACAACTGCAGGCGCAGATGCTGTGTTTGATGTCACGGGAGATTTTCACCACTCTAACCTCATGAACTGTTCTTCTCAAGTACACAAATACTGTCGACCACGGGACACCAACATGATGCCAGCAGAGCCCCCTCCCTGCACAATGACCACATTAATAGCCCACAGGCCTGTTGTAAAAGGAGCTCACCAGAGATGGGACATTGTGATTTCCTAGGAATGTTGTTGATGTGATCATTTGCAAATGTAAACACTTGCAGAGATTTATAGAAATAATTACCCGTTTCCTACCTTGTTTAATCATTGCTTAAATGTATTGTGAGAAATCGTTAACGTGATCAGTGTCTTTACATAGATTAACGTAATTAGTTATTAATACGAACATACATTTAAAAAAAAAACATGACATAGAATAGGTTAAAAAAAACATCTGTGAAAACGCAAATATAACAAATGCCTAGGTTAGCAAGTAAAAGTGTCGTGGCAAGTGACTGGCAGCATTTGAAATGGGGACCCTTACCTCTCATTTCCCGGTTGGAACTCCGAAAGCAAGGAGGGTCGACGGCGATGGGGCTGAGCCAAGTGCGAGCTGTAGTCGCGGGCATGATGGGAGTGGTAGTCCACCATTCCGACTTCCTAGAAAAACAAGACATTAGATTTATTCACCATGTATATGACCCAGACATACAGAATAGTTTGCCATATGCAGCCCTTACTACTTGTGAACACATTTTAGCTGAAATATGAAGACAAGCGTTAAGGATTAACTACAGGTGTGAGCAACCTTGTGGGGAAACGCCTTAGCTTCCCCCTATGTATAAGTCCAAAGACAGAAACACTTTGGGTTATTGGGCCCCTGATATCTAGGACATAATCTTGATAATTAGGGGGTGTGAGTAGAAACATTCCCGTCCACAATGACTACGTCAACTTCAAACAGCTAATGAGGGGAACGAGCTGTGTGCACAACATTGTGAGAGGGAACGTTTCCAAAGAAAACCGCAAGTGAGATTCGCTGGGGGTCATGCCCTCTCCAACGGGCCGGTGTAATGACGATTCCCACATGTCCATCAAGCAAGCAGTACCAGACGCACAACACCCACAAGTCCTTTTATTAGCTTTCGCTTGGAAAGTGAGGTATGAGAAAGAAGCGCTGCCATTCAGTGCATTGTGTGCCGGGCCTCTTACCGTGTGCGCCCGCTGGAGCTGCAACGGTAACGTGGCGGGGTTCGGCAGGTGCCGCGTGTCCATAGTTCTCCGGCCCGGTGGCACAGACTGGGGATGAGAGGACATCCTGGCACAGCCTCTTCCTCTACAGACAGGAAGTAGGTGTGGTTGCAAAGCAGGCGGGTCTTATGTGCATTATGGGTTGTTCCTTTAGGCCAGCACACTAGAGAGAAATAACACAAAAAATATTGGAGCAAAATACGCATATCAACTATGAATACAAATAAAATACATTTCAAATACAGTAGCTAAAACAAAGTCAAATACTAAAGATTAAAGAGAAAGATAAAAACAATTGCTTATGGTGAGTATGGATGTGTTACTGTGGCTTACTAAACTCAATTTAATGTCAAACTAGTACACTATGTCGGACTTGAATAACTAATAGCAATACTAATCCTTTACAACTATAATCAAAAAAAAAAAGTCTAGCACTGATTGCGACACAAACCGCTCATGCCCGCAAACAGAAAAACACTCCCCTTGGCTGACCAAACCCCCACAAGCTCCAATATGTTGAAATAAATAATCAAAAATAAATAAATCGTCAATTGTTGAGTCGCACGAATTTCCAGCTCAGGTTTAGAATGTATTTCTTAAGATGTGACAGCAATAGAAGAGAAAAGAGAAATGTGTTTCATGTTGTCAATGCTCAAGTTGCGAGTGCACCGTGGGATCAGCGGCCGCGTCGTGGATAGACAGTTTGTGCTCGCCCACCTTGAAGAACATTTGCTTGTTTATATTTGATTTTGACGCCAACTTGTATTTTGAAGCTTTAAGATTGTGCTTGTGCTGTCCAGATTAAGCGATTAATCAGCAACTAATCAATTACAACAGAATCAACAACTATTTTGATTAATGGTTTTGCTCAAAATATCAAACTCAAGGCCTGGGGGCCAAATCCGGCCACCCATATCATTTTATGTGGCCCACCAAAGCAAGTTGTGCGTATCAACTTCCATAATTCTTGCTAAGCTCTGTACCAAAATTTTAAATTCTTGTATGCAATAATACCATTGAGATATTGCAAGCATTTTTTGTTACCAAAAACCTTTTTTACATTAACTTGAATTATAGCTGAACAAACTATTATCCTTGACTTCTAATTTCAAAACTAGTCATCCATCAATTTGTTGTGAGGCAATTAAACACGTATATGGTTTCACAGACTTAACGGCCCTCTGAGGGAAACCGTAAGTAACTACAACGTAGCCCGCGACTAAAATAAGTTTGACACCCCTGCTTTAGCGCCCTCGTTGAATTTAAAATTGTCCAAATCCTCTGATTATATGCAGCAAGAATGTAATTAACCTGTGACTGACATGTAGTTGAATTTGAAGCAGCTTCAGAAGTATATACTGTATCAAACTAGTAGCCCTTCACATTAATCAGTACCCAAGAACTGAAAAACTTTGCTGAGTACAAAATCATTCCCTGTTGTGTGATATTGCTTAGTTGTTGCTTATTTGGTTCTTTCATCATTAAATAATACCAAATAAAAAAATAACTGTTAATAAACAGTAATTGGAATTAAAGATTTTGCAATAAACTAATGTAAAATCAATTTCTAGCTGATTATTCGATGAGTCGATGGAATAATTGCTAGACTAATCGATTCCAAATATATTGGATAGTGACAGCCCTAGAGCCGACCAAGTTTTTAATGAATTTCTGATGTCCAATTTTGAGACTAATTGCAGCTCTTGCTCCTCAATAACGTTTCAACGGCCTCTGTGAGAGTTCACGCAGCAAATCCTGTCCAACCCAAACACAGAAGACACTGAAGTTAACCAGATTGGGATGTGGCTGACAGTAAGAGCACACGAGTACACTCTGCCAGCTGTCAAGTGTCACATGGAAAACTTCACTTCTCAAACAATAGAGATGAGATGAGATGATTCACGCGGAGCTTCGGCATTTGAAAGCTGATCTTTCAGAGGCCTGTTGTAGATAAACGGGTAAGGAAGAGTTGCGTTAACATGTTTTTTGTTGAATTAGATTGACTCGAAAATACTAAGGCTGCAAAAACAGTTTCCACGCTCTTAATGGTAATCAAGTATGAATTTTTGGTTTCAATATTGATTAAAGACTCGAAACTGTCTGTACGCAAATGGATGTTTGTTTATATGTGCCCTGGGATTGCCTGGCGACCAGGTCAGGGTTGCCCCGACGATAGCTGGGATAGGCTCCAGTACGCCCGCGACCCCAGTGAGGATAAAGCGGTACAGAAAATAGATGGATGGAATATTTTCAATATAGCTAAAAAATGTTGGAGAGAAAACAGTAATTCATAAAAATGAAGGACAGCAATATCTTTTGGAAGACATTGTTGCTCCTTATAACAAGACTGCGGAGGGTTTAAATAATGAATTGTATAACCAATAGAAACCTGCAGTTTCTATTGTCAACATTAAACAGTAACTCGAACGTGGTAGGTCAGTGACAGTTGTTTAAAGGAGACATTGTCTCGTGATATTTTTTTTTTTTGACAATTAAAACAGATCCCAGATGTCTTAAAAGTCTCCAAGGATCTAGAATTAGAGCACATACCTATTTTAGTCTGTTTTGAGAGGGTGGTCCCATCTCATTCATATGTACCATTGCTCGTCCAATCCCGTCCGCTGCGGAACCAATGCAGAGTACGGCTTTCTTTGCAATTACAACTAGGGGGACTGGTACTTTGTGAGTCCAGAGTGTTTATTTAAAAAAATAATAATAATTTTTTTTTAAATAAATAGAAAGTGTGGATGTAGACACCCTCAAATTGACGCTGAAAGTCTGCGGTACAGCACACCTTGTTTAATTTCAAATCCGTTATAGTAGTGTTTAGAGCCAAAGAGATGTGAATTGTGTCAATGTCCCAATATTTCTGGACCTGACTGTAATGAGATGGCATTAGCGATGCACCGACACTATAGGCTACGTAAAGGCCGCGGGGCAGCGCGTAACGACGACAGCGCCCCAGGGCAAGCTTGCCCATATTTGGGAGTGCTTGAGTAGCAGCCAACCAGGAAGTAACAGGGAGACTTTTCCCGCTGGTCGGTGTGTTGCTGTTAGCACTCTCAAATCACTCTGCTTCTCTCCTATCAGATGCGCCTTCTGACATTACCACCACATCACTCTCCAATTCAACTTTTTTTTTTTTTTTTTAATTCGAGGGCGCCTCGTGTCGCGGCAAATGCCAACCTTGCATGCAGATGATATAACAATACTCAAGAGTCACAGGCAAATAGTCTTAGTTTGGACTCTTAAAAGAAAAAAGGTTTTATTTGTGGAGCTCAATGATTCAGGTCTTTTCATCAAATCTACGTCATCTGCATGCGTGCACCACACTGCCCTTGAAAAGCCAACAGAAGCAGCACATATACCGCCCACGAAAGTGGAATTGGACTTTTCAGTACAAACAGTAAGAACAACACAATTTAACTCAATTTTATTTAGAGGCCACTTGAAAAAAAACATTTTTTTAATGCAGCCGTAACAAAATGCTGTACGTACATAATGATCAAGCGGAAAACAATAAATGAAGGAGAAAAAGAAGAAGTTACATTTGAGTGAAAAGTCATCTTCTATAAAATTGCATTTTTAACAGTATTTGTATGTAGTGTTACAGTGTTACATTTGAGTGAAATCAATAAAAGTGTGTATTTTTAAAATAATATTTATTGAAAACAAAACATTTTCATCAAAATTCCAAGATGTAATGGCGTTATCGAGCATTAGTGCTCGGTATCAAAGAGCTCTCAAATGTACAGTAAAGTAAGTAATTGTACTCGTGCTCAGTCTTAAAGTGGTATCCGTGCGTCCCTAGATGGGAGAGTCTAAAATCCTGGAAGAACCTGGCTATTGTTGAAATACATGATATTAATAAAGCTTGCTAATGCAGCAAGATGCCCAGATAAAAAAGGGGTTGATATGAACCATCCAGCATTTGATGCCTGCAGATTCCACAGAGAAGGACAAAAACGAGTACGGCAATCACAAGAGCTGCAGAGCACCGAAAACCTGAATCATGACAAGGGGGTCAGCACAATAAAAGAGCTTTGACATCCACTCCGAGGCGAACGGGGCCTTGCAGACAAGAGGGTAAACACATGCACTGGCGCTGCTACAAACAGCCAACGATGGGGATGAACTCAGTCACCTCACTCTCTCACTCCAGCGCACTTTACTTCGCCACTCTTTGGACCTCTCCACACACTGGAGTGGGCTTCGGCCTTCGCTAGTCAATAGCTCATCGCGACCACCCCCACCTTCCCGCCGAATCTACAACGTTTGCACAATTGACATTGTCCCAGGTTGTCGCACTACTCGTCACTTTAAACTGCATCCACTCCTTGAAGCCTCGGCGCACTTTGCACAATGGTCATTGCACAGGACTATTGCTATATTAGTCATTCAAACCGCTCTAAGTGCTAGAGGACTCTTTTTGCATAATTGTCCCCAAAAAAATTGTACCGGCATTACCAGATTACTAGCAACCTTTTATTGCTCAATGTCTTTGTGTCTCCAAAGTATTCTCTGTCAATTGACTGTCTGTTGTCGTACTAGAGCGGCTCCAACTACCGGAGACAAATTCCTTATGTGTTTTTTGGACATACTTGGCAAAATAAAGATGATTCTGATTCTGAATTGTGGGATGGCTGAGCAAATAGTAGCAGGAGCAGGGGTTCGGGCCCTGTTTACACCAGACCATTTTCAAATTAGGACGGCGTGTTTTGGGCCTCTTCCTAAAAGGCTTTGCGTGTGAACGTGACTAAAAAACATTAAAGGTGGAATTAGACATAAAACAGTTTAACGATAAAACAATACAAGTTCAAATGGTTCGTATTACTGCTTAAGGCTGGCGTTGGGCGGCGACCGCGCTGACGTCACTGCGGCTGTTCTGCGCGTAGTTTGCCTTTATACTCGAGCGCAACAACACGCGCGCAGTTTTGAAAATGCACTGCAGTTCACCTCCAAGTCGGGGGTGTCGCTAGGGCCGGTATTGGCTAGGACGGCACAGGGTGGAGTTTCCTCAGCATTTTTTGGCCATTTCCGGTAGCCGTTTTCACTTTCCTTTCAGTAACAAGGAACAAAGCAACAACAACGGCGACCGTGGAACAGTGTCTGCTAGAACAAATGGACCCAGCTGACCAGATGATCCAATTAATTATTAGACTTTACAAAGATTTTAGTCGGGCTGATCGGTATCGGTCGATATTTAACATTTTATGCTAAAATTGGATACATGAATTACTGTATTTACTTCCTGCCATCTAATAGAAGACCATTTATCATTTGTTCTGTCTGTCACTGTGCCTCACTGGCATAAATAGATGAACAAAGATACATTATTTATTGTAAATAGAATTTTTGGAGCAATTAAGTACACAAGTATATACAGTAAATGAACAGGTCATTTAAATAGACACATTCCTCCATTTTGTGATCGGATCGGTGATCGCTTTTTTCAACTCGGCCCCAAATATCCTGATCGTGTAAAGCCTATTAATTATGTTGCGAAATCGATTGAGAAGGCGGCAGCGTAGATGGTATGTCGAACCAAGGGGCACGCTGAGTACGTCATCACAGCATGTGATTAAAACGGACCAATCATGAGAGATGATCTCCGCGGCGGTTGACGCGCAGCAACAATTCTTGCCATGTGCGCGTCAAGCTACGCGCGGGCCAATTCGTCGGTCACGTGATGCAATGCGGGCGTTGTCGGCCGCGCGAGCACGGGAGTATAAAGAGGGCTTTAGTGTTAATTGCAGTGGGTTAGCCAAAAATAAATGCATAAATGAAATTGTCTATGTTTTTGCAACTGATTTGGGACATTTTAGCATGACTGAATCCGAAAATGACATCCATTTCTCTAGTTCAGGTTAGGTTTTAATGGCCAAGTTGTTAACAGTTTATTAATCAAATGTTACAAACTTTGTTTACTTGCAACTGAATAGTAGACACTGACAAAAGCACCTGTAAATTGAATGTTATGTCATCGTTGTTCAAAATTCAGGGCATCAACCACTGTTTATTTGAAAAGTCTAAATCGAAAACACATGTACATGTAAACAAATACATGTGGCCATAGTTAAAAAAGGTGACCTGATTGCACAAAACCAATGTGATACTTGGATTCAGCACATCAAAATTGTCCTAAATCAGCTGGAAAAAAAAAATCTGGGACAATACATTAGTTGTTGTGTTATTGATAGTACCGTATTATTGTTTGTGTTTATGCACAACTTGCTGTTTTCTAACACAAAATACACAAGAGCCCACTCTGCATCTTGTATACTATCACAAGGAAGCAACGATCTTGTCACTGGAACTCAGATATTTTCAATGTGTGAGGTGCAGAAACAATTTATCAACCAGTCATTACTACCCGTCGCTATATTTCAAAAGGACATGAGCCATACTACCTTAAATACGACAACTAGTGTATACAATAAATATATCAGTGCTCTGTAAGTTTGAAAATTGGGTGCCAAAAACGATAGTCACATAACACTGCAGCTTTTACGCAGAACACCTGTTAGGAGCAATTGGAAGTAATATTTCATTTGGGTCTCCAACAATCTACATAATCACCAATGTCACATGGCACAGCCGGCCACATTTCCTAATAGATGACTCAGATGACAGCCCTCAGAACAACAAAACTAAAAGGGTTAGTCACTGAATAACAAGAAGTTAGCGGTGTTGGGAAAAATCCCATACCTTTTAATAAAAAACACAATTATTTTTAAAGACAAGTCATATGCATTCAGTTTCCACCAGTTTGTGTTGTTTTTTTCCCCACTTTGCTATGGCTTCATTTAACATTCTGGTGGTAGATGTTGATGGAACCGCTACTTTTACAAGCCCATTGTGGCAGCACACGACTAGAAGTGGGCCTGAATTCAACACCGAGTCGTAAAACTCATTATGCCTGTATTGTGTCTCGGCAGAGCAAATGCATCATATAGCCTTGTTGGTACAAAAATCTCATTCTTAATAATCCAAAATTGTTGAACAAATCTATCATACCTGTTGACATTCATCCAGATAACAAACACCAAATGTAAGCAAAGACAACACATGCTATTATCCATTCCGAGTCAGATTTCTCGAGACCAGTGGTTCTTAAAACCTTGCTGGAGGTACGGAACCCCGCAAGTTTCATCTGGAGTTCACGGAACCCTTCCTAAATGGAAAAATAAAATGGGGTTTATTTCAAATTCAAAAACTGTAGAGTCACAGTCATCCAGGTCATGCACATAATGAACCACGCATCAGTTACAAAATCAGTGTGAAAAGAATTAAAACTGACAAAACATGAATTTCACACAAAAAACTAATTGAAAAAATGTCATAGGTAATTGAAAAGGGTTCATAGGTAAGAGTAGGGTTTTTTTGGGCTCTTTCTTATTATTGGATGCGCTATCTGATGTCGCAGCAATGCTACTCAACTCAAGTCTATCGTTGAAATGTTGTTAAATAAAGATAGTTTAAAAAAGAACAAAGCATTTCAAGTCGAGGCGCAGCGCCGCAATGGTAAACGCCCACCTTGACGCGGTGTTGCATTTTGAACTTTGAATTTTTTTGGTCAACGCAGTGTTAAAAGGCTTTTATGGATAGACGCGCACACGTCGTGTGTCGAGTCCTCCGTTGAGCCCCCGAGACTGCTTGACCGAGCCCCTGGGGTTCGATCGAACCCCAGGTTAAGAACCGCTACTCTAGACATGTTCACTAGTGATTCACTGATGGTGTCGTGGTACCCTCGCCTGACTTCGGCGCATGCGGCGTGGGTTCAGTTCCCACTCAGTAATGGTATGAATATGAATGAACAGTGAACTGAACTTTGAACTAGTTTGCATCAAAAATGAACTTTCCCAACGGAGAATAAAACCTTATGTTTATGTGGTATGAAAATGCAATGCTGTCCATGTTGACATCCCCACGATTGGCTGTCCTGTTTCACCAGATGTGCTTGTCCAGCTGTACAGTGTCTATATTGGCCAGCAGAGCAACTATTGCATTTCCTGCTTCTTGTTTTGCTGCCAACACCGTGAAAGTACATAAGGCTCAGCCCACCCCCTCTCCGTGAGCCTCAAACGACGACTCCCTGTAGCCATGGAGGCGCTACGTGAAAACAAACTACACCTACGACAATGTTAAAATACATTTTACTGAATCACTTTTGTTAAAAATAATTCTACAACAAGGGCCATGCTATCAAAAGTAACGGCAGGGACCTCAGGGTATAGCAGTGGGCGTTCTCCTGAATCAAGAGCGGGTCTGCCCAGCCATACTGCAGATTTGTGACTATTAAAATAAAAAACAAAAAAGCTGGCAAAACATAAAGAGTGTTGAGCTGCTGCATGTTCACTCACCGCTGTGGTGAAGGCACCACATAATCCCACTCATACAAATGTTAGACTGACCAAATCTTCAAAAAAATACAATATTCATGATCAATTGTCAATGATAAATCAATCATGCCCATCCAGCCCTACAGGAGACAAAATCCAACTGTACGTTGTCCTTTACATATCAGTAAGAAAGTTTTTGGTAAAACATTTCTACCAGGGAGATCCTTTTCTTTGTCCGCAGTACGTAGAGGTTGCAAACTGTGATTTCTACAGTATCATTTGATTTTGACTTGAATCAAGACAATTTAGTTCTCATATAATTGACTATTTTCTGCATAAGTTGATTTGTGAAATCGTGATCCACAAAATCGCACGCCCGATTTGACACTCATGACGTGGTGCGAAAGCACGCAGACGTTTGACGTCTCAAATTAGGAGAGCTTCCCTGCCCACCTGCGATTCAAGCTTCCAAAGTCAAGCAACAGGAAATAAAACTGAGGGGTGCACTCGTCTTCTGGGCTGACCTAGTTCCTCTTCATGCTACTTAATTATTCAGGAACTTTGAAATGTTCTTCTGCGTGGAAGCATGCAACCTGAGTGGCTCCGTTTGCCCCTCATGACAGCGGCCTCACAGTTATTCTATTTAAGCGTGAGAGCCTTGTCGTGTGTGCCATGTGTTTGAACGGCTGGATTTACACTGCGGGTCCAAGTGTCCGTTTCCCAACTATTATTTTGATTTCTTTCTTTTTACATGTACATTTCAACTGACACAGTTGATACGTTTACATTCCCAAAACCCATGAAACGGGCTACACGCGCACAGTGCACAAATTGTATTGTATTGTATACAAGTGACAACGAGCTCGCATTGACAAGGTGTGTCCGATCTGTCTATTTATGCTGCTGTCGCATTGGCAGATATCCAATAACTATCAGATTTGTATCCATATTTGGAAGAGGCCCGATGATATGTGTTCTTTTTCTCTTTACAATGCCAGGCCGCATATTCAAATAGTGCCACTTAAGAGCAAAAACAATCTGAAATGAACTTGAACCATGCAGTGTATAGCCATCCCTATACACACACACACACACACACACACACATATCTTGATTTGATATGCAGCTGTAAATTATGGAATCCCCCTGAAACAAAGCCTCAGCATGTCAGAACAGGAGTAAACTGGTCCAGTACAAGCACCCTAACCGGCAATTACAGTGTACTTCACTCTCTTGCCTTTCACTGTTGCATGTCACTAACATTTTCCACAGCGAGGTCATCACCCCTGAGGAATACATCCTGGACTGCCCTTAAACACCTGCCTTGCACAGTAAGACAAACAAACAACCCACGCCGAAACACGCATTCCAAGCAGAAAAGTCCGGCTAATCAAATATTACAACTGCGGCCTGGACACAAATGAGAGTAATGTCGTATAACATGCCGTCATCTGTGTTGTGCAACGGAGTCAAGTGAATCACTTAGCACAGAGCCATTTGTAATCCCTGCTAATGCGCGGTCTGCCTCTCCTAAAAGGGGTGACTGGTTTGAACTGCAACATCACAATAGAAAGCTTTGTGTGAAAGAGGAACAAAATATCACTCTAATCTGGGCCTCACGTAACAGTTTAACCGTGGTAAAATCTTCCTACACCCTTTGCTTCCAAGTTCACTATTTTTAGTTTGTTGTTTCCAATGAAAATGGAAGATGTGCCTTATTGTAGTTTTGTACACGTGTCAACTAATCCACCGCTTCGTAGACCAGCGAACACCGACATGGAGCCTGCGATCACCCGGCCGCCCAAACCGCCGCAACAGGAGCCTGTGGCTCACCGGGAATGGGACATTGTGATTTCCTAGGAATGTTGTACAAGTGACCATTTGTAAACACTCGCAGATTTATTGAAAATGTGTTCCATATTGATTTCGATCTGTTTTACCTTGTTAAATTATTGACATGAGTGTCTTCACATAGATAAATACAAATTAATTATTATTAATAAAATTTTATGAAAAGATCCTTTGAGCAAACTTATTTCAAAAGCACCGGTATTTGTAAAACTGGTAGCCTAAGTGGTAACTAGTTCAAGATTAGTCCCTCTGCTTCAAATATCTTTGAGCAAAATGGATGTTTGTAAAGTCTGAGAAAAGAAGGCTACGAGGACACCCTTCCAAGTCAGTTCTCACATCAGCACTAAGCATCGCGGTCACCGAGCGAGCTGGACTGTCATGGAAATGTGAGAACAGATGTTTTCAAACTGAACGTCACAGTGACTGTGATGCCAATGAAAGTGAAGTGGGATCGTGTCCAGTTCAATGGAACTTGGACCACAAGTAATTCGTAAAATGCTACCACACGGAAGTTAGCAGCACTCTCTCAACCCAAACTAAAAACAATCGACAAGGAACTGGGCAAGAAATGCCAGACAGCTGCTCTTTCTCAATCGGAAAGGAGGAGGATGGCTCGGGAGGAGGCTGTGATCCCGGGAGGCCGTGTCATGGTCACAGCTTCATATTTCCTTCTTTAGTTTCTGCATTTTGACTCTGGGGGGGGAAATAATGTGGCATATTTATGTTGTGTCATTTCCCCATCATCATTGTTTTTTTTTTGTTAACTGCGATTGCATGTGCACATACACACACACACAAATTCATATATTAGGACTGTTAAGTTAAGATTTGATTCGTATCTCACTTTCTGGTGTATCATTTTAGCCCAAAATTAATTGTCGGGGCTGAAAAGTACACACAGGTTTTGGAGCAACATACCGTGGGTACGGAAAGTATTCAGACCCTCTTCAATTTTTCACTCTTTGTTATAATCGCAGCCATTTGCTAAAATCATTTCGTTCATTATGTTTCCCTCATTAATGTATACACAGCACACCATATTGACAGAAAAAAACGGAATTGTTGAAATTTTTGCAGATTTATTACAAAAGACAAACTGAAATATCAACACAGCCATAAGTATTCAGACCCTTTGCTGTGACACTCCTATATTTAACTCGGGCGCTGTCCATTTCTTCTGATCATCCTTGAGATGGTTCTAAACCTTCATTGGAGTCCAGCTGTGTTTGATTATACTGATTGGACCCGATTAGGAAAGCCACACCCCTGTCTATAGAAGACAGTGCATGTCAGAGCAAATGAGAATCATGAGGTCAAAGGAACTGCCTGAAGAGCTCAGAGACAGAATTGTGGCAAGGCACAGATCTGGTCAAGGTTACAAAAACATTTCTGCTGAACTTAAACTTCCTGAAAGCACAGTGGCCTCCATAATCCATAAATGGAAGACGTTTGGGACGACCAGAACCCTTCCTAGAGCTGGCCGTCCGGCCAAACTGAGCAACCGGGGGAGAAGAGCCTTGGTGGGAGAGGTAAAGAAGAACCCAAAGATCATTGTGGCTGAGCTCCACAGATGCAGTCGGGAGATGGGAGAAAGTTCTAAAGTTCAATGATCCGAGGAGCTAAGTTGTCTGGGGCTTCACACCCCTGGTAGGGTCGCCCATGGCAAACAGGTCCTAAGTGAGGGACCAGACAAAGCACGGCTGAGAGACCCCTATGATGAAAAATATGAATGGAACTAGGTTTCCCTTGCCTGAACGTGGGTCACCGCGGCCCCCCTCTGGAGCCAGGCCTGGAGGTGGGGCCCGAAAGCGAGCGCCTGGTGGCCGGGCCTGCACCCATGGGGCACAGCCCAAAAGGGTAACGTGGGTCCCCCTTCCCATGGGCTCACCACCTGTGGGAGGGGCCATGGGGGTCGGGTGCAGTGCGAGCTGGGCGGCGGCGATCCGATACCCGGCTACAGAAGCTGGCTCGAGGGAAGTGGAATGTCACCTCTCTGGCAGGAAAGGAGCCCGAGCTGGTGTGTGAGGTCGAGAAGTTCCGAATAGATATAGTCGGACTCGCCTCCACACACAACTTGGGCTCTGGTACCAGTCCTCTCGAGAGGGGTTGGACTCTCTACCACTCTGGAGTTGCCCACAGTGAGAGGCGCCGAGCAGGTGTGGGTATACTTATTGCCCCTCGGCTCGGCGCCTGTAAATTGGGGTTCACCCCGGTGGACGAGAGGGTAGCCTTCCTCCGCCTTCGGGTGGGGGGGGGGGGCGGGTCCTAACTGTTGTTTGTGCCTATGCACCAAACAGCAGCTCAGAGTACCCATCCTTCTTGGAGTCCTTGGAGGGGGTGCTGGAGAGCGCTCCCGCTGGGGACTCCATCGTTCTGCCGGGGGACTTCAATGCTCATGTGGGAAATGACAGTGAGACCTGGAAGGGCGTGATTGGGAGGAACGCCCCCCCGAACCGTGTTCTGTTATTGGACTTCTGTGCTCATCACGGATTGTCCATAACGAACACCATGTTCAAGCATAAGGGTGTCCACACGTGCACTTGGCACCAGGACACCCTAGGTCGCAGTTGGATGATCGACTTTGTGGCCGTGTCATCGGACTTGCGGCCGCATGTCTTGGACACTCGGGTGAAGAGAGGGGCAACCTGGTGGTGAGTCGGCTCCGATGGTGGCGGAAGATGCCGGTCCGACGTGGCAGGCCTAAACGTATTGTGAGGGTCTGCTGGGAACGTCTGGCGGAATCCCGTCTGAAGGAGTTTCAACTCCCACCTCTGACAGAACTTTGGGTGTATTCTGTTCTTATTTACATTTATGTCCCAACTTTTTGGGAATTGGGGTTTGTATGTTAGTGTGGCCTCAGATAGGAGGAGGTCTTGCAAAGCTCTGTGTTGTTTTAAAGAGTTGTTACAAAATATAGATCCTAAACTTTTTAATCTTACAGAATAAAATGCAACATTTCATCAAGTTTTATTACTTTGAAACTTGACTTTAACTATGGAATATAATTGGTTGCATATTTGACTAGAGGCAGCAGAGCATAAAAATGAAAAAAACAAAGATTGAAAAAGGTATCACATTATGATGCGTTGTTTACAGCTGGCTGAGCACAGTGCATATTTTTTTCTGACATGCTATTGATCCAAAACTATAGCATGTTTACAAAGCATCCAAACAATTTCAGACATGTACTATAAAGCTCTAAAACACAAATTCCATATTTATGATGCGACACGATTTTCACTTAACTATTGAGAGCTGATTCTTGAGGCAATCAAATAAGTTGGAAGCCGTGGTCTTACCAGTTTCATAGCTTTATTGTGTTTCATAATATGATCAGAAATTGAACTAGCAGCGTAACAGTCTCCCTGAGGCACCACACTGAGCACGGGATTATCGCTGCCCCCATTACCCTCCTGAATGAGGGTGGGGGACACACCTCACTCACGTTTAACTCTTCCTAACCCAAACAGTTGACATGTCTCTTACAGCAAATAATCCAGCCAGTCATTATAGCAAAGCTCATTATTATTGCATTAAACAACAAATCTTAAAAATTCCACAACCCAATTTAATCTAAAGCGTCGTATTCATGGAGGAGTGTTTATGATTATTTATTATACTTTATTAACTGAAAATGTGGTGTGAGAATTAACGTACGACATATGCATTTTTACAAAGTACAAAGAGTTCTTAGGTGTCTTAATAATTGTTATTAAGACACCTAATGCACTAATGTCACAGCTGGATCATGCTCATGCGTGGAGAGTGAGGCATGAGGATGACATCATAGAAAAGAGACAGTTGTTGCGTTAGCATCTCGGACGCCACGTTAGAGCTCACGGTAGGCGTCGGGCCGCCCGAGTAAACATATGGTAACGGTTCGTGACAAAATACAGAGAAATCAGAACACTTGGCATTTCTGACCACCTGCAACATCAAACCCAAAAGACTCCCGAATGACCGAAGTTCTGTTTCTCTTCGGGATTAAATCTCCTAACTCCACTTCCGGTTCCACTGAAGCCAAATACAAATCGTACTTTCACAGGACAGGGATGAAGCGGGGATGTGACAGACAGTCACCAGGTGCTCACAGGAGTGTCATTGATTACTTCATTTATGTTTATTATTACTCGCTGCTCCTATGTTTTGTCGTTGGTGTCCTAGTCTATTTCAGTCGATAATCACGGAGTATATCTCAGGTCACTGATGATGTACTGATACATCCGTGCAGGCCGCTCAGGTTCAGTTTCCACTCCAGAATGTGGTGAATATGAGTGGAAGTGGTTGTCTGTGTCTTTAAATGCCCTGCGATTGACTGGTGGCCAATTCCAGGGTGTCCTTTGCCTTTCGCCTAATGTCAGCTGGGAAAGGCTCCAGCCCCCATTGATCCAGAACAGAATCAGGGGGACACGGTGCCGGTATGTATCTCTTATTAGTACCTTAACATAGAACCTATGTTAATTAATGTTCATTAGTAGTAGTAGTATCATGGAAGTAGAATACATTAATTAACAGAATATGAAGAAGGTGTGGGATTTCATAAGACTAGACTTCTTCCAACTTCTGTTTGAACATGGAGAAGTAGTGTTCAGTGTTTTTATTTTTTGTTTGTCGTCATGTTCAAAATAAACATTCAAATCCAAGTAGAAAATGGTGAAAACAGTCAACTCAAGTGTATGCGACTGACAGATTGAAATGAAGGTAGTGACTGAAAGAGAAACATTTCAATGTATTGTTGCGTTGTTATTGCAACATTGTTACGCATCAGCAAGAATGAGCTCGTTCTTCTGCCGAGTTCACTCTTGCACAGTAGCCACTTTGACACTGCATTAAATTGGTGCGCCGGAGTGGACCTGGGATTTAGTCACTTTTCACTTTCAGACCAAACGCAGCAGGACCTCGCTTCGCTGTGTGCTTCGACACTGCTGAAGTCTCACAAGATTTGGTGACGTCTCACACACAGCTGTTTCACATTTGAGACATATTTTCCAGAAAAATCCGTTGATCTCCCAACTGTCCGACGAGGAAGTTCCATTGTATAAAGGTGTTGCAACTGCAATGGTGAGCATTCCTTAAACACAACTGTACTGTTGACTGAGAGTAACCAAAGAAGAAAGGATTATTTCCTTTTTCATTTTACATTTACTCTGTCCAGATCAAAAATGGATGTTTTTCCTGATATATTTATATCTCTTAAGTTTGTGAATATGACGTGTGGTGTCAAAACACTAACCTGAAATATAGCCACGTTAAGACACTTAACTGCTTTGGATGCTCTGATCCGTGTGTGCGTGTTTGTTTGTTTTGGTAAGTTTACGAGCATTAGAAAACACTGCTTTCGTTTTCGGGGCACAGCGATTGTGTCAACACAAGTTGGAAATACACTACAGTTGTTATTTCACAGAGGTAGAGTTCCTTCTCACAAATGTTTACCTATATTGCGCCTCTAAAACACGTTGACTATATTCAGTAAATTCAGGTTAAATTACATGATGATGATTAGCTGGTATTACACCTTTTCATCATGTGCAATATGTATGTACAGTACTTACCTTTATAGTCATGTTGGTAAACTGATCAAATGTACAAGCATGCTGAAGTGTGAATATTCATATGAATTCATGTTTTTGGTATGTATGTTTTTACTGCATAGACATGTTGCTGTATATGTTACAATGACAATAAACGAAGTTAAATCCTTTTTTTTTTTTTTTTAAATCAACCCTTCAGCATCAACGCAACTATGTGACTTTCTATCTTATGTCTCATGCCTGCCATTGCTTTCTACAATTAACTGTTACCTTGTTACACTGAGGAACCTGAAATCACCTTGAGCTCAAGCTTCACTGATTTTTCTCATCAATTCTGAGTTTAACCTTCTCTATCATCCCATGAGCTTCCATTAAACACAATCTAAAAAAAAAAAAAATTATCATTCATTTAGTCTTCAACTGTTTGGCACCCCTGTGGGAATTATTTGCAAGTCCAAAAAAATAAACAAGAGCTTGGCCTTTATTAGCATGATTTGTGTGCTTATAATTGAATTCATTGGAAGCACACAGAGTCCCTCAATAAGCAACACGGCCTTATTATTATTCAGCTCGTGAGACACAAGTAAAACCGAAGGACTTAAAAGTGTGACGGCATCACGTTCAAAACGCATCTCGTCAGCCTGGCATCGAATAAATAACAATTACGTCACACAAGATAACAACTCAACAAACTCCTCACGTCCAAATACTATTAATGCTGCCACTGCACTATGATCTCTCAGTTCTTGGGTGTCCCAATGTCAACATTCAAGTCGCAGTGGCTTACTTGTAAACGGCACGTTCTCACTAATGTGCATGACATAACGCATACAAAGTGGATTGCGAACAGCGTTTACACGCGCAAAGCGGCCACTTGGTGCAAAGTTGGGCAAAATGACGCGCAATAAAGGCTGAACATCGTTTGAAAATGGCGTGTCCTTGCAGCCTGCTGTGATTTCAGATGCGACGGACGAAAGATTGCTGTCGAAGAGTTTTCGTGGGGTCAAATTGACGTGAGCCAGCCTGACAGCTAGCGAGCTAGGCTAGCTGGCTAGCTAGCTAGTAGCACGCTAGCAGCGTTAGCCACGAGCGAGCTTAGCCTAGCCATGTAGCACGTGCTTGCGAATTGTCCAAATCCTCAAGTTCATCCGACAACGGCCAGCGAAGTGCTGCAACAATGCTGCGGTGACGCGACAAAGCAGATCGACGCCGCGCTTCGTCGACGCGGTAGCTGCAATGTTTGCGGAGCCTGGAAGAGGTCGATAGGGTTTCTCCTCCAAAGGAGGGCTGGACCTTGGCGCCGTCCGACAACACGAGAAACCCGCACGCGCACACGCGCGCGCACGCACACACAGCAATGGAGGCTAACTCACCTCAGCGGCGGAGGAAGCGAGGACCATTGAACGGGAAGCGAACGTCCCAGTCGTCGTCGTGTCGCTTACAGAGCTTCTGGCTTCGACGGCGCGCGTCCGCCCTCAATGAGTCCACACCAAATGGTACTTTTGCAGCTCATTTGTTCCGCTGAAGGTTGAGCTACGTCGTGCCTGCTCCTGCACAATGCGCTGATGTGCTTGCCTGCGGGCGGGCGGCCGGCCGACGCGCCACAGCGGGACTGGAGCGCCTCCCTCCCTCGCTCTCTCGCTCTCTCTCTCCCTCCCTCCCTCGCTCTCTCGCTCTCTCGCTCTCTCCCTCCCTCGCTTTCTCCGTCCCTCCTCCGGCTGAACGTCCCAGCAAAATGCGGGAGGACATGTCCTCCGGTCACTCGTCATCACACTCCAGCAACACGCATGCCCCCCCCCCCCCCCTTTCGAGAGAACATTTATATTCAGTCACGCATTGATAAACACAAACAAGCTGATTGTCAAGTCAGGGGTCTCGAACTCATCTTCAGCCTTCAAACAATGAGTCGTATTGTTCCCAGTTTGCATGTCACTGTGACTCAGTTGCAGTCAGTGTTGGGGAGTAACTAATTACATGTAGCGTTTTATTACAACATGTATGTAGTTGTAATCCATTACATTACTGGGAGAAAATCCATCCATCCGTCCATTTTCAGCACCGCTTATCCCGCTTAGGGAGAAAATGGGAGAAAATGTGTAATTCCATTTACATTTCCAAAAAATAGTTGCAAATGCTCAGATTCCCCAACCCCCATCGCTTCTTCCTTCTCAAGCCGACGCTTGTGATTGGCTCTCTCCGGTCATGTGCCAATCGTCTCAAACATGACATATTTTTCCATTTGTCATTCGGTCAACATGCTATCGTGTTTTGCACGTGCTGTACACGTATAATGCAATAAACATTTGTATTATGTCGTCACATTTCATCCTGTTTTGTTTTCAGTTTATTATTTTGTAAAGAACAAATATGTGGTGAATTCCAAAATAATGATCTATTGTTTGAATCCACAGGAAACAACTGATTGTTGATGTATTCATTCAAAATAAAGAAAAGTAATCAAAACGTATTCAATTGTAATCATTTTTATGACTAAGAGTGTAACCACTTCAATTATTTTCTCAAAGTATTACAATTGTTCAACAGTGTAACTTGTAATTGAACCCAACTACATTTCCAAAGTCATCTTCCCAACACTGCTCGTAGTGACCAGTACAATTCTCGACGTACGGCGTTTTGTGTGTCGATAGTTTAGAATTCGATTGTCGGTACCCCCGCTACCCGCCCTTGAGGACTTCCACGCTGCCAGAACTAAGACAAGAGCGTGCCAAATCCTCTCGGACCCTCCGCATCCCGGTCACCGTCTCTTCCGGCTCCTTCCCGCGGGTAGGCGCTACCGATCAATGCAAACTAGAACTAGCAGACATTCCAACAGCTTCTTCCCTCTTGCCATTAACGTCTTAAACAGCTAACCTACAAGTCCGTTGGAACAAGCTGCCAATTTTTTTGTCTTGAGTTTGTTGTCACATTTCCGTCGGGCCAATTATATACTGCTTGCGCACTCGCTGTAGTAGTCTCGCCGCGCTGCACTAGTTGCATATCTGTTGTTGACCAATACTGGCCACTCATGCCAGAGTAGCACCTGCACCACTTGCACACTGACTGAGGAGTATCTGCAACATTTGCACAATCGACATTGTCCCAGATGATTGCGCTACTCGTCACTTTAAACTTGCATCCACTCCTTGAAGTTTCAGCGCCCTTTGCACAGTGCTCATTGCACTCCGCGGACTATTGCGAGATTAGTCATTCCAACTGGTCGAAGTGCTAGAGGACTCTGCATCTTTTTGCACAATTGTCAAAAAAAAAAAAATAATAATAATAATTGTACCGGCATTGCCAGATTACAAGCAACCTTTTATTGCTCAGTGACTGTTTTTCTCAATGTCTCCAAAGTGTTCTCTGTCAATTGGCACTCTGTTGTCGTACTAGAGCGGCTCCAACTACCCGAGACAAATCCCATGTGTGTGTGTGTGGTTTTTTTTTTTTGGACATACTTGGCAAATAAAGACGATTCTGATTCTGATTCACTGCGATTCCCAAGCAGAATGCTGTGGAACACGAGTGTGCTGTGAGAGGTCATCGGGGTGCTGCGGGAAATGATCCAATTTCGCTTCATTGGCCTAAAAAATGATGACATATCATTGGCATTATGCCTAAGCAACTGACTGCTAACAAGAGTAGAAAGATTAAGCGCGAGGCTCACGCAGGGTCCTCGGTTCACAAGATATAACTGAGACGTGATGGGAACAAGTCAGAATGCGCCAACCTACTTCCACAGTGGCAAAGTCAATATTTGTATTAAAAAAAAAAAAAAAAAAAAAAACTTCTGGTCCGCAAATATAAGACAATCAAATGAGAAACAGTAAGTACAGCGGCCACTGAGTGCGCCTTCTCGAGACATTTTCTCACGCCGCCGCTGTGCAAAAGTTCATTGCGGGCCGTTTCTTGTAAATGTGATCATTACAGTTAATAGTCACGGTTTATATTCTAGGGCCTAAATAAGAAACAATCAAATGGAAAAACAGTAAGTACAAATTTCTGCTGCCACTGCCGCTTGTGACCGCAAAACTTTGTAAAGTGTTACACTTTCTTCTTATACCTCACACAGCCGAATGTTACACCATATTTATCAACTAATTAATGACAAGACAATAAATATGTTATGACAAACATTCACTGGCATCTCCCAAAATGACTGCACGAGGAAGGCTGATTGACAGAAGAATACATTTGGCGTTTTGTGTTTGTGTTGCTTGAACTTTTAAAAAACTTTTAAAGCCATTTCCAGCTCAATCCTAAAAGATTTTGGCCAAGCGTTTCCGACAGGTCATAACACCCTGACCTCAATTTGGGCGCGATGTCAGGGATTGTTTTTCTCGCCGCTCCGTGGTCCGGGAGACCCCCTCGACCCATCGGCGCATCCACCATCCACCCTCTCTTCATCGCAGCAAAGGCAACAGCTGATTTCAGCTGTTGCCCGAGAGCACGTCAGCATCGTCTATCCCACATTGTTGCAAACGGCCAATTCGTCAGCTTGCTGATAAGACACAAATGTTTCTCACTCCCCGCTTCGCTCGAGTCTCGAGTTCAAAATAAAGAGAAAGCTCTGAGCGTTCTGCAGCAGCATCTAAGCAGTCAACAGAGATTTCAAAGGCCGCCGGTTGATATGTGTATGGCACACACCCGTTCCAGTTCTGACACAGGAAAAAAAGCAGAACATCTTTCTGAACAGAGAGATGGCTGGAGGGAACGCCCTCATCAAAACCGAAATCTTAAAAGGGCGTCACAGATGATAAGTGAGCGAACAGTGGCACATTCCAAAGCATCTTTGCCACGCTCACAATACATGAATATCGGGAAGAGGGAATTTCACTGAATTGGATTTCCTGTGAAAGCTAAGACCTGAAAATGTAAGTACTGACACTCACAAAAGAAGAAAAAGAACAAAAAAATCCCATATACGAGCTGCGTGTTTCTATGAAGGTCGAAGGTCCTAACTGGAACATTGTGTAATTTATAATACCGGTTTAATTACACGCCAAGTTCTGCCGTATAGTTGAGCTGCTATAGAATTCCCTCTACCGACACCGGCGTTTCTTACTACGGTGAGAAGCTGGCTTGAGTCAAGCGCTCCAGGAAGATGAGTTTACATTTCGGATGCAGCGTGAGGGATGCAACCCCAAAGGTTTGCCGCACAAAGTCGCAAGCGCCGGACTTCATCTCAGCGCCACCTGACTTCGACAAAGAAAGCTCTGAGAGCGGCGAATGCGCCATCTCGCTGGAAAGTCCGACAACTGCCTGCATTGTTGGAATTCCGCCTTAACTTCCTGAGTCTCTCTGCAGCTGGCCAACAGCCAGCGCTTGCTTTTCCCTCATTGCCGCCCCCCCCCCCCCACAATCCCCACCCTTCCTTTTATTAGAATCATATGGAGACTATCTTTTGCTGTTGAGACACTAACAACATAATACATAGGAGAATTATGTTTTTAATCACGTACTAATCCAACATTTATTCATAATTCATGACAGTTGGAGTTTGTTTTTATTGTGCATGTAATGTGAGAGTGGAAATCATTTCAAATCATTTTCATTGTCACTGAACATTGAGCCAAATCTCTGATCGTGTTTGAAGTGTGAGAATGCAAAGAGACGAGGATTCACGCTGGCGCTATTCTATGCCAAAAATATGTTTTGCTCTCCCTTTCTTGTTCTTCCATTGGTTTGGAAATCAGGCCTCTCTGTCCCATCTTTTACCTTGAATTAGATTTAAGAAAAACCACTGTGCCAGAGGAAAAACACATCATAGACAGAAAGTGTGGCTACTGAGGTGGCAATCATCCTCACGCGTACTTAAAGCAGGCGCATCCCGCAGCCTCGCACTGTTAGGCTATTGCGCGTCACGTGCGACCTCAACAGCTTTGCTGAAACGATAGCGGATTATCCACCTCCGGTGAGCAACGAAAGTTCCAAAGAAAAAAATGGACAGAGCCCAAGAAAAAAAACCAAGGGTAAACATAGGCGCAGCCTTTCAGCGGCGGAGGGGCTAGAGGCAGCTGAGAGGATTCCGAAACGACGCAGAATTCGCGACATTTCTGCTCGACGGGTACGTTTTTCACTTCTTTTTGATTCTTAACTGATTGTACATTCCCCCAAAAACGAAAACGTCACACCGATAACATTTTGTCTCTCAGTAACACTCCATGATGAATAAGGCTACCTCGCGGCCGTGGCTAACGTCGGCTCGCTTGAAGTGCACATTTCGTACAGAGGGGCGTGGCTTTGCGCCGAGCGAGCGGGGGGGGGGAGGGATTCGTAAAGCTGACGTTCAAATCTTGCTAGCAGTTTTAAACCTGTAAACTCCCCTTTGAGCAAGATGATCAGAGGGCAGTAAATATTGCAGTAACAACGTAGCCCTAATGTAGCACGAACATTCTTTCACATGCATTTCCTAAAGAAAGGATCCACTTAGATGACAAAATGTAGAGCACCGTCGAGGTCATCTATAGCACAGTGTTTCAGCAACCTGGGAAATGTTCGAGTTTCAAATATTCCAGGCACCGCGGTGTTCTCAAATCATTCCCAGACTTGCCGTCAGTGGCCGCGGCGGGCACGACAGACACGTTCCCAAAATGCCAGCGCGCCGCTGTGATGAAACCGCAGAGTGGAAGCATCGCTCGGGCGAGCTCGACCATCTGTTAGCTCGCACGGTCCCCGGACCTTGTTTGGACGGGTTTCAGCAAGATTGTCACGACATCCATGTCGTCACTGGACCAACACGCACGAAAAGGACACGTTGCAGCCTTTTTCGTCGCGGAGAAAACACGCCTGGAGAGTATGATTCACTGCCTGTCAGCTCTGCCCTGCAAAAATAAGATGCAGGGACATGATAAGGCATATATTATGGCCGGCATCTATCACCGTGAATAATAAAAATGGCGATCATCCCTCTGAGTGCATGTTTCTCACTGATGTGATGTGATGCTTCTTCACCTTGTTCAAGCCGAATGGAAAATGCCCACGAACGGAGACACTCAATGAACAATTGCCAGGAGTGACATTGGATCTGAAGTGATGCAATGGTTCACGTAATCCTCCTTTCAAAGAGAGACAAATTCCTTTCGGTTGCCACCAAGGGCAAAAGTGGCTCGGGCGGCAATTTCAGGCTGACTGCCGAGGCCGAGAGTCCAGAGGTGACTGGCCTCCGCTCGCCCCGGCACAAATATGGCTGAACGCGAAGCGCTGTGCCGGGCGGACCTGCAGTGCTGCAAATCGGCCAGATGCCGAGGCGGCGCCGAGTGTTTCGCCCTCCTTCCCCTTCGGAGATCGTCAGCCCAGTCCAGGTCTTTGTCCGTTGCATCGTAAGTGGCTCTCAGGTGTGGGACAGGGTAAACACTGGAAATTCCAGGAATGGGGAAGGATGTATAGGGGTTGTGATAACACTCTATATGGGAGGAAACAGACAAATATTGACATTTTTAAAGGGGGGTGCAAGGGGAGGGGTTCAGAACGCCCGTAAATAAAGCTAATGAAATGGCGTTTGAGTCTGCAGAGAGGTGGGACGGCTGGTTGAGTCTTACCCACTCTGATTTATCCTCTGCGTCCAATGGGAGCACAGCGGGTACATCCATTACCTCACTTCATCAATAACGTCCGACGGACAGGGCCAAAGGCCTGCTTTCTACACAGACACGCACCCGAGAGACCTGCTCAGAAGAATCTCAAGACGGGGGGGGGGGGGGGGGGGGGGGATTCGCTGTAATGAAGTCTCACGTGGAAAGTGCAGAGGAAAAATGTCTCAACTGGGGGATGGGTTACTTTATAGGAGCTGTGCAGCTCAACACCCGCACCAGAACACTTGAGTAACATGCACGCATCCATATCTCACAAGCTTTTTGTCCGTCATCGTGTCCTCGAGGAGCGGCGTTGCGAAGATGACTTTGGAAATGTAGTTGCTTCCAATTACAAGTTACCCTGGTGAAAAGGTCAAAGTAGTGGAATGACTTCAATGACTTTCCCAAAGTAATGTAACGAAGGACATTTGGATGACTTTGTTCCTTTTAAATGAATGCATCAACAGGACCCTTGGATGGTTCCACAAGAAAAGCGCATCAAAACCGCTGATCATTATTTTGGAATTAACCATGTTTGTTCTTTACACAAAGAATAAACTGATAACTAAACATAATGCAACTTAAATACATCATAAAAAGCGTTTGTACAGCATGTGGAAAACATGACAGCATGTTGACCTCATGACAAATGTGCACAATATTGAGACAATATTGCTTCGTATGACGAACTTGATAAGTGAATGTTCTGTACAATAGTGTCAAGTTATAAAGATGAAACCATTCAAAAGTCAATCTTCTCTTAAATGTTCAAAAGTTCAACTATGAATTGAAGCCACTCAAACTCTGACAAACTGATAGATTGCACCACAAGGTGGCGCTGGGAGGTGATATTTGGAAAAATGTGTCATGTTTGAGACTATTTTTCAAATGTAACTAAAACTCTAGTCATGGAAATTTCCAAAAGCAGCTGTAATTTCATGACACATTTGATCCCAGTAACGGAATGAATTACAATTCAATACATTTTGTAATAAAATGACCTAATCCAATGACATGTTATTAGTTACTCCCAAACGCTGTCTGTGAATAAAGCTACATTCTTCAAGTTTGATGTCAACAGAGTTGTGCAATGGCGAGAACATGAGACACATGACACAGATAATGCGCGCCGAAAGTTTCTTGCAACTGAAATGAGGTGAAACGTCACCAGAGCTTTATGGTGTGTGGTTAACAGCGCAGAGATAAGAATAGAGTGCAGCAGCAGATTTAAGTAATCTCTGTCACACACCTCCGCCTGTGTATGTGTGTGAGCTTTCATCTCCTTTCTTGCAGGGAGATCGCACGGGAGTGTCCGTGTTGATGTCAAGAGTGATTTTCAGCTGCACAGCTCAAAGGAGGAAGCTCACGGCTCAATGGCCTCCAAAAAACGCAATGCTCAGCTATCAACAAATCGCACGTACGACGTTGATCGTGTCGAGGATATCACCGAGCGTGTCAAGTCGAGAACGCCGATTTGTCCGTGAAGATATGCTTCGATATCGGCTCCAGGTGTCTAAAATAAGTAAAGCATTACGTTAGCGTGTTCTTCTACCTATGTATAATGTGCATCAGCGATTTGCTCAAAACATGATGCATTATCCATATTTTATGTTTTTCAAAGAAATGTTCTTCTCTGTGAGCATGTCGCTTCCTTACCATGGATTTCCACTCGACTTCTCATACTATCTAAGAGATTATAATCTATATATATATATATATATATAGCACACACGATCGATTTTATATGATTTTTTTTAAAGAAAGAAAAATGTGTATTATACATGAGAAATTAAAACGAGAATTACATGCCGTAGAATAGCACTAATAAGAGCAAATACAGTACCGCCCCCAAGGTTGAAGCGTTAGCAAACAGAATCAAATGTCAAGTGCTGTGTTTGCATTTGTTTGTGCGAGGACACTTTGACTAGCAGACCTTTTTGCAATTTGCAGCATGCGCTTTGTTGGGAAAGCCAACACAAAAGCACAATTCTGTTAACTCCTGGTGCAACATGCATGCTGCAGCCAGGTCGGCCTTGCAAAGAAGGAGCTGCTCTCAATTGCCTTACCTGGATAAATAAAGGTTCTATTGAAAAATAAATAACATATTTCAACACAATATAAGTCAACATGCTGTACAACAACAAGCTTCATTAACTCAGGTGGCGGAGGTACTAAGTAAGTGAAACCCTCTTTTCAGCGCTCGGTTTTTACTGTGTGATCCATCTGTGTGGTGTCGGGACATTTGGAGTTGAGTTGAAGTCCTCATCAGTGGAAGCTTCTGCAGACAGATAACGTGTTGGAGCTCAGTGCGGAACAAAGCACACGCGGGCTTTAGTTCAAAACTGGACTTATACAATTGAACAAAACTGTTCACAAGCTGTTTGATGGCCACGTCTCCAGACGCTGGGACGCCTCTCTCTTATACAATTGTCGTTTCGAAACAATCAAGACAATCTGCCGTCCCTGACTCAGAAGGCACGCAAATCTAAGTGCGCTCTCATTCCAAATGAAAATAAATAATACCAGGAGGAACGATTCAGCTTTCACCTCTGGAGGTCCGTACAAAGCTACAAGAAAATCTATTTGATGTGGCATACCAAGCAATTGCAAAATTCTGATCAGAACCTTATCAAGCTGTATTTTTTTAGTCAAAGTCTATTTGGAAGTTCTGAACTGAAATGTCTCCATTCTGAGAATACATTATTGAAAACATACAGCGTACTTTAGACCCTAATCTCAACTTTTAAGTCGTAAAGGGCTTTTTTTCCTCCCCCTCCTAGCAATGTTTTGGTAGTATTGTCCCATAATACTACAACAGTACAGCAGTTTTTGCAGTTAACGAGAGAATTTCTAATGTGCCCGAGATCGGACGACTGCACAAAAATGTCTGCCTGTAGCCTTGCGCTTCCTTGCACAGACATCTCCCACAACTGCTGTGTGGGCACATGATGTTTTTGTCAACGGCACAACCTTGAGAGAGATCTGCACTCTTGTCCGTGTTATTATATTCAACGTGAATAAATTGCGGAGGGAATGTATGTCACTTGGACATAATATGCCTGTAAATACATACTCAGTCCCTTTGGTGTAACTTGTAAACACAATTATAAAAGAGATATAAAAGAGAAGCAACACTGACTGTGTAAACGCTAACAGTTCACAGTATATTATAAATCAAATCTATATACATACACATACACACACGCACACTCTGTATATAGATGTGCGTGTGTGTGACCGCAATGCAGGACTACCCAATACAGAGGAGATGGAGAGTTCTTTTCGTACAAGTTCGATGCAGTACAGAGATCCATTTGCCATGTAGTTTCCTTTTCACTGCCATCCAAAAGACACACAAAGGAATGTGCTGGCTGCCTTTTACGAGGGAGATATCTCAGTGGGTTGCTTCTGCCCGTCTTTGCCGGCGCTAAGGTCAAAAGGCGCGCAGCCCTAGCCGGCCGGGAAGGAGGGCAAGTCCATCAAAGAAGCAGTCAAGCAGCGTCTGTGTCCTGGAAAGTGTTGACGCAGGGATACTGACTCACTCCTTTGAGAATGAACGCGACCCTGTAAGGATACACGCGGCGTTCCCATTCTCAGCATTCTTTTTAACGCTTGGAAAGCACAAAGGCGTGTTCAGAAAATGATCGGTGACAGCTCATTATTCTGACGGGTATAAAAGTGTATTGAAACAGATTCGCGTGTTGGACACCCTACAGCTTAGGTGAGTGCAATCAATAGCTCATTTTTAGGGTAACACGCAAGACCGTCTGGCCCGTTGGCAACACGCAGCAAATGGATTCTATTGTGACTGGATTCTGTTGTGAGGCAGTAAAGGATAGAGCTCCGTGGAAGGAGACTAACAGGAGAAGAATTTCACTCGAGACTGCCAAGCGAGTGAGTCACATCCGATCTGAGAAATTCTGGTCAGATGTGGGAGAGTGGGAGTAGTGTGGGCTGTACAAATACGATCTGGAGGCGCTGTGATCCAGCCTGAAAGCATTTTCTTGTGAACGCCAAGAAATGAAATCCAGCCACCTTGGAAGCTCCTCAAGGCTTTTCACATTGACGATGTGATGGGTTCGTAACATGCGCTTTTGCCAGTGTGGGCAGTACAGAGATTATGAGCGTCGCGTACAATGGTTTGTACGCAATGAAAAGCTGAATTCTTTTTTTTTTTTTCCTTTCAGCTTGTCCCGTCAGGGGTCGCCAAAGCATGCCATCCTTTTCCATCTCCTGCATCCTCCTCTCCAACACCAACTGCCCTCATGTCTTCCCTCACGACATCCATCAACCTTCTCTTTGGTCTTCCTCTCGCTCTCTTGCCTGGCAGCTCCATCCTCATCATCCTTCTACCGATATACTCACGATTTCTCCTCTGGAGGTGTCCAAACCATCCAAGTCTGCTCTCTCTAACATTGTCCCTCTGATGAGCTCATTTGTAATTGTATCCAACCTGGTCACTCCGAGAGCGAACCTCAACATCTTCATTTCCGCCACCTCCAGCTCTGCTTCCTGTCGTCTCTTCAGTGCCACTGTCTCTAATCCGTCCATCGTGGGCTGGCCTCACCACTGTCTTCTAAACTTTGCCCTTCATCCTAGCAGAGACTCTTCTGTCACACGTTCCAACCTGCTTGGACCCGTTTCTTCACTTCCTGACCACACCCACCGTTGCTATGGACGGTTGACCCCAAGTATTTCAAGTCCTCCACCCTTGCCATCTCTTCTCCCTGTAGCCTCACTCTTCCCCCTCCACCCCTCTCATTGATGCACATATATTCTGTCTTACTTGGGCTAATCTTCATTCCTCTGCTTTCCAGTGCATGCCTCCATCTTTCCTTCTCTGTACTTTTCCATCAACATCCTCAAGGCAAATAATGCATCTGTGGTCCTCTTTCTAGGCATGAAACCATACTGTTGCTCGCAAATACTCACTTCTGTCCCGAGTCTAGCCTCCACTACTCTTTCCCATAACTTCATTGTGTGGCTCATCCACTTTATTCCTCTATAGTTCCCACAGCTCTGCACATCACCCTTGTTCTTAAAAATGGGCACCAGCACACTTTTTCCTCCATTCCTCAGGCATCTTCTCACACGCTAGAATTGTATTGAACAAGCTGGTCAAAAACTCCACAGCCCCCTCTCCAAGATGCTTCCATACCTCCACAGGAATGTCATCGGGACCAACTGCCTTTCCATTTTTCATCCTCTTTAATGCATTTCAAGCTCCCCCCCCCCCCCCCTTACTAATAAGGGGGTAGTTCCCACTTCCTGGTCCACCACACTTAGCTCTTCTGCTCTCCCCTCTCTCTCATTTTCATCATTCATCAACTCCTCAAAGTATTCTTTCTATCTGCCCAGCACGCTACTGGCACCAGTCAACACATTTCCATCTGTATCCTTAATCACCCTAACCTGCTGCACGTCCTTCCCATCTCTATCACTTTGTCTGACCAACCTGTGCAGATCTTTCTCTCCTTCTTTAGTGTCCAACCTGGCATACGTGTCATCAGATGCCTCTTGTTTGGCCTTTGCCACCTCTACCTTCGCCCTGTGCCACATCTCAATGCTCCTCAGTCCTCTCAGTGTTCCACTTCTTTTAGCTACAATGAAAAGCTGACACTACATTGGATATGTTGACATGACAATGACAACTCACTGCATCGCTTTATGAGAATACGTAAGTGGCTATTTTGCAGTGGGGGCAATGAGGACAGTGCCCCACTGGATTCAGAAGATTTTATTTTTTATTTATTTATTTTTTTTTCTTGCTGGTCGATTCCTTCTCGCTAGGCCTTAGTAGTTTCTTTGCGTTTCCCACGGGTTTTTTTGAAAACCAAAGGTTTACATTTATATTCCTCTAAAAAGCAAATATTACTGCAATGATCATAACAAAACTGTGCATTGAGCAATTGTCTGTCCAGTAATTTGACAGTATGTTTGATTGATAGCATTAGAAATTGGATTTTGCCTACTCAAAATTGAAGTCCAAACATTCGAGTCACGTCAGAAACAAGTAACAACAAATCAACTAAGCATGGGAATGCTTGTTCGTTTCTTTTTCTTCGCTTAGTTATGTGCTAAACTTGAACGGCTCGTTTCATCTCATCTGAGGTCAGAGGCAAGTGGACGGTACTTGGGACGCGTTTTTAATGGCGTTTCCCCCCAACTATCGTTGGCTTCGATCATTTTGACGTGACAGTGGTGGCCTTTAAGTCGTGCAAGTGACGGCCAAGGCACCGAATCCACGGCCCGCCGCTCTTATTGACCTGATTTCAGCCTCTTTTGATTCCTTTTGATATTTTTTCCATCAGTGTGCAGCCTCCCCTTTTAATCCGCTCTCTCTGGTCGGTCTACAGCGCAGTCGCCATCTCCGTTTGGGTCTGCCCGCATCCTGGGAACGGTCTGCGCTCAGCCAGGTGACACTAATGCGCCCATTCTGCTGTGTTTCCTTCCAGGGGTCGGGGGCAGCTGAGTGATTAACACACAGGATGTGACCTTTAATCCACTCGCTGCTCCTCGGCACATTCATCTCCGCCCTGCCGGTGTTCAGCTGCGATAATGGTATGCTAATGAATGACGTGCCTTTGACATGTTGTCAGGCGGCGCTCGGAAATTCGCAAGTGACTTTGTTTGTTTGGCTATAATCGTCAAATATGACACCTGAAGCCGTACATCGAGCGAGAATGGGAAAGAATTCAGTTTGAACATGAAAGATCTTGTCTTTGTAGTGTATTCCATTAAACATGATTTGCAAATCATTGTATTCTGTTTTTATTTATGTTTAACACAACGTCCCAACTTCACTGGGATTGGGGTTGTCGCATTATTCTGTCCATTCAGCAACGTCAAGCCATTCACAAGGACGGCTCGAGGGGTCGGCGACTGTGTAGCAGAGGAGCCAACGGCGTCACATCTCAGCGACAAAAGTGTGAGTCCGCCCTCACGTGTCGTCTTGGCTCCGAGGCATCAGTAAGACTTCCAGAGTTGAATGTACTGTATATTCCTCAGCAAACCCTTGGCAATGTCTCTTGTAAGCCTGCAGGAGGTTTTTGTAAGTGTGAGTGAAACAAACAGATCCCTCTCGGGGTTGCCGAATCAGCTGAAAAACACAAATCAATAACTTGAATAATAAAGTGCCACATTGTGCACCATTTGCTGTTTTTGGCCGTTTTTCTTTCCAAGCTGTTTTTGTCCTTCACTGGCTGTTGGCCTTTGTCAGTGATTGTCCGTTTATTCCTGCATGACTGCAACATTTCACATTATTTCCAATGCTTATTGGCAAAGACGCCTTACTTGATGACTTGCACAAGACGTAAAAAGGTTTTGTGTAGCAATGCGCTTCGTCTGTGAGTCGTGATATTTAATTCACGCAGACAGTCGAAAGTGAAAGGTTGACATTGTTTAAAATATATTACGGCCCCGATCAATTAGTTTCACCTTGAAGAAATAGACAACGGACGGTCTAAAATCTTGCAGTCAACGGAACCGAATTTCTCCTCAATTAGTAGACGAACACGAAATACTAACGTAAATATTTGATTTACATCAGCTGGAAACTCAAACATGCTCTGCATGTACAACCCCAATTCCAATGAAGTGTTAAAACAGAATACAATGATTTGCAAATCAGCTTGAATTGAATGCACTACAAAGACCAGATATTTCATGTTCAAACTGATGAACTTGATTGTTTTTAATCAAATAATAATTAACTTAGAATTTAATGGCTGCCACGCATTCCAAAAAAGCTGGGACAGGCTCATGTTTCCCACTGTGTTACATCACCTTTTCTTTGAACAACATTCAATCAACGTTTGGGAACTGAGGACACTCATTGTTGAAGCTTTGGAGGTGGAATTCTTTCCCATTCTCGCTCGATGTACAGATTCAGCTGTTCAACAGCTCTGTTGTCGTATTTTACGCTTCATAACACATTTTCAATAGGAGACAGGTCTGGACTGCAGGCAGGCCAGTCGAGTACCCGCACTCTTTTACTACGAAGCCACGCTGTTGTAACATGTACAGAATGTGGTTTGGCATTGTCTTGCTGAAATAAGCAGGGGCGTCCGTGAAAAAGACGGTGCTTGGATGGCAGCATATGTTTCTCCAAAACCTGTATGTACCTTTCAGCATTAATGGTGCCTTCACAGATGTGTAAGTTACCCATGCCATTGGCACTAACACAGCCCCAAACCATCACAGATGCTGACTTTTGAACTTTGCGTCCATAACAGTCCGGATGGTTCTTTTCCTCTTTGGCCCGGAGGACACGACGTCCACAATTTCCAAGAAGAATTTGAAATGTGGACTCGTCGGACCACTGAACACTTTTCCACTTTGCGCCGGTCCATCTTAGATGAGCTCGGGCCCAGAGAAGCCGGCGGCGTTTCTGGGTGTTGTTGATAAATGGCTTTTGCTTTGCATAGTAGAGTTTCAAGTTGCACTTCCGGATGTAGCGCAGAACTGTATTTACTGATATTGGTATTCTGAAGTGTTCCTGAGCCCATGCGGTGATATCCTTTTCACATTGATGTCGGTTTTTGATGCCGTGCCGCCTGAGGGATCGAAGGTCACGACGGGCATTCAATGTTGGTTTTGGGCCTTGCCGCTTCCATGCAGTGATTTCTCCAGATTCTCTGAACCTTTTGATGATATTATGGACCGTAGATGATGAAATCCCGAAATTTCTTGCAATTGTACGTTGAGGAACATTGTCCTTAAACTGTTGGCCTATTTTCTCACGCACTTGTTCCCAAAGAGGGGTTAACCTCGCCCATATGTGCTTGTGAATGACTGAGCAATTCAGGGAAGCTCCTTTTCTACCCAATCGTGGCACCCACCTGTTCCCAATTAGCGTGTTCACCTGTGCGATGTTCCAAACACGTGTTTGATGAGCATTCCTCAACTTTCTCGCCACCTGTCCCAGCTTTTTTGGAACATGTGGCAGCCATAAAATTCTAAGTTCATGATTATTTGCTAAAAACAATCAAGTTGATCAGTTTGGACATTAAATATCATGTCTTTGTAGTGTATTCAATTAAATATAGGTTGAACATGATTTGCAAATCATTGTATTCGGTTTTTATTTGTTGAACACAACGTCCCAACTTCATTGGTATTGGGGTTGTTGGATTTGTATTGAGGGGAGGATATTTCATTCCTTGCCGCACATTAGTCAAGATCCGATTCTACAGGATGGAACAAATGCAACGTTACAGAGAAAACTGCCACACTGATATATATTTGCCTTTTCCACAAGTCACTGGTTGTATCAGTTTATTCAAATCATCACAACAAATTATTGTCTCTGCATTTCTCACGCCACAATTGGTGCGAAATACTGAGAATACATATAATCTAGTCAACATTGTACCACTGCACAAATCTATGCTCATATTTCCAACGGGTCAAGCGCAGTGGCTACATCGGCGAAAAAAATGGATTTGATCGTAATTAACTACGACATGAGAAGGTAACGCAAGAATGTCCCCTGTGATAATAGAAGGATAGAAATAATGCATCGCAGAGAGAAAGAGAGGCCATAATGTGGATTATTTTTTGGCAGGGTGGTTTTAATTATGTGCTGTGAAAGAAAGATTCTAAAAGGGAAATAGTTACACGATGACAAATTCTACACCAGTAAAGTTGAATGAGTTCTTCTTCCATCCTCTTGTGCACCCCACCCCGGTCCTGAGACCCCATTGCCTCATGACTCTGTGTGTGTGTGTGTCTATTCCAGCCTTGGTGGGAGCTGGGAAAATAGCCCCCCCCCCCCCCACACACTTACCCAACAAAGCTCTAAAAATGTGAGTGCGAGGTTTCGGGGGCGGGGGGGGGCCGAGAGGCAAATCGAATTAACCGGAGTCACTGAAACGACGGCAAGAGCCCATTTTTCCTCCTATTCAACTTCTACTGCTGAACGGCCTTGCAGTTGTAACCGCAGCAATACGCCTCATCGGCAGCGGAATCTTTATACTTTATACGAGCGGCCACTTGTCACGAGGCAGAGTTCGTAGCGCTCAATCGGAACGGTCCGGAAGGCCCGTAAAAAAGTTGGCGGACGCGAGCGAGTCAAGCCCACTAAAATGAGGCACAAGGTTCCGTGTCCCTGGACAGCAAAGAACGAGTACAGGAACTCAGACTCGCAACATTACCACATTACTTGAAAAAAACTTTTTTTTCAGGATTTCAAATTACCGATTGACATGAATTCATCCCTTTTCTACTGCTTAGCGCCGTCATTCTCAAAGTGAGGTAAAAGGGTTCTCTCTTGTGGTACACAAAAGAATCAATGCCCAAGTACAGTTCAATAGTATATAACTTTTTAGTACAATACGTTCAATTATTTCATTCAAATATTTTCCTATATTTAAACGCAGTGTTCATGTTCAGACTAAAGGTGGTCACGATGGTGGTACGTGGAAGGCTAATTACAAAGTTTTAAACAGTGTTCAGGTGGTACTTGGCGTCACACACACACACACGCACACGAAACAGCTGAGGTTCAAATCCGAAACCTTTGACTGTTTCCCTGTTGAAATGTAATCGTAGCCGTGTAACTATTGCAATGAGTCTGTCAAAGTAATGTCATGAATGACATTTTGTTGACTTCTGAATTTGGAATGAAGGCATCTGGCAGGACTCTTGGATGTTTCCTTGAAAAAAGTGGAATAAAACCACAGACCATTATTTGGTAATGAAACAAATATTTGTTCTTTACACAAAGAAACAAAACATGAAATGTAAATGCAAACATTTTTTGGTTGCACTATAGACAATTTCGACAGTATCACTTCACATGACAATGCGCCATAAAAAAAATAATAAAATCCCAAATTCTAAAAATGAAACTGTTCAAAAGTCAATGTTCTTTAAATGTGTTCAAGAGTGTAACTTATGAGTCAAACCTTTTCAAAATCTCAAACAAATATATTGCACCACAAGGTGGCGCTTCGATGTCGTATTTGGAAAACTGTGTCATGTTTGAGACTAGTAGGCCGCAGAGTTGTTATTGTGTTTGTTCTGCTCCAGATGAGGAGTTGGATGACGCTTCTCCAGCAAAGGGAACATTGCTTCCGCATCTGACAGAGTTACTTGGATTGCGTACGGCAAATGCCAAACTATGTTTGTCAATAAAGAGCTGGTCTTGCATAAATGAAGAGATTCATCCGCGTGCGTCTTTTCCGAAACGCAACGACTCGCGTGGCATACATATTTAGCTTCCAGTTGTTTTCGTCGGTACTGTAGGTGTTTTAATCTGTGTGACAAACAATTACACAGTTGCTGTGGAAACCTTTTTGAAAATGCTATGAATAAGCAATGAATAAAGCAAGCACACACACACACACACACACACACACACACGAACAGCCCGATCATTAGCTGTTCTTCAGGCACTTATGTCACACATTTATTCTGGTCAGACTACTTCAGGCTGGAATCCACCAGGACGTCTCATGTTGCCTATCGACACTTTCGTGTGTGGGGGGGGGGGGGGGGGGGGGGTCGAGCCTCAAGCAGGTTCGAGGACGGCACGCACACTCCACTTTGGTTTGCGAGCCCTGCGGCCGGTAAACGATCGCGTGAGAGAGGCCCGCGGCTGCCTCGCAACAGCTCACGGGTGACGCGGAAATGTCGTGGAGCGTAGCGGCGTAGCGTGCACGCTAACGCAGTTGTGGAGCACAATGCATCACTTTGTATTGATCCCGCCGCAGCGCACGCTGGCGTCTACGTGCCGTTTTGTGCGTTGGCCACGACGAGCGCTGCGATGAATGCTTGCGGCGCAAAGATTGAACGAGACGGATGCTCGGCTCCACTACACTACTCTCGAGCTTTGAATTGAAGAAGAATATCATTTCATATAAGAATGGGTGACAAACTCATTTTGATCACGGTTTCCCTTCGAGGTGTGTTATGACTGTGAAACCATATAAATGTATAATCGCCTCATTATATTATTATATACAGTATCCCCCCAAAAAAATCAATAGCTATTTTTGAAATACGAAGTCAAGGAAAACAATTTGATTTAAAAAGTGGTTTGGTAACAAAAAAGGCTTGCAAACTATCGACGTTATTAAAAGTGGAGACCATTTTCTATTTTGGAACAAATTTTCACAGGAAACACGAAGTCGACGCGCTTGATAAAATTATGCGGAGGGCCGCATCTGGCCCCCGGGCCTCAAGTTTAACCCCGGTGATGGATGCTAACTAGAGGTGGTGAAGTTGCTCACACGTACTGATCCTCTGGTTAAAAAAAAAAAGTACAAAAGCAAAAAATGACTTCACATAAGGTCATGGATAAGGAATAAGTCTCTTCTGGGAATCTGTTGCATTGCATTGTCGTCGTCGTCGTCGTCGTTGTTAATGCTCTCGTCCACGTTCCTCCGCCTGTTTACTCCCCCAAAACCTCAACGGATCGATCAATCGCGATCTGAAATGCGGTTGACATCACCTCCGTCTGGTTACATTTTTTTTTTACGCTATGTTGTCACCTGTGGAAGTTGAGAAAGGTAACAAGCCTATTTTTGACAATGTGATGAGTAGATGTATCCACTTTTTCCAATGTAGGGAGTCAAACTCAAAAAGTTGGCAGAAAAATTCATACTCAAGTAAAGTGCAGATACCTGAAAAACATGACTTCCTATTACTGACACTAATATGCAGATGATAATACTTTGTTTGGAATGTCGTTTCCATTTTGGTGCATTGCTCTCTGGTATGTTTTGCAGTACTGTGTAATGAAATTGAAGTTCACAACTGGAGAATGTGAAGTAAACATGCTCGACATCTGGACAACAAACAAATGAAATAGATGTGACATTATCTCATTTACTAACACTAATGCCCAATTCCATGTAGGGACAGTAGGTAATCCAAGGCTGTGTGCATTCTGGCCTAAAATCTTGCGGCTGCACAGGACCAATTGACATGACGCGCCAAACAGCCAGAAATCTAGACTCCTAAAAAAAAAAAAAAAAAAAGTAACATTCTTAATGGGGCAGCAGTAAAATCTGCACCTTCCTAACCTGAAGCCATTTCACTTTGACTGCCTGCCTTTCATGTCACGCCAAGCAGGGAGACTACGAGATCGTTTGTCAGCATGTCGGACCCCTCAGTCCGGGGGGGAGGAATGTTGTGATTAGCTTTCCTCTGAATAACAACTCAAGAGTATCGCACATCATAAATGTTGCATTTCAGGAGGGTTTGTGTGTGTGTGTGCATGTGTACTCCAATTCAGGGGAGGTGTCTCAAACTCTCATACCTCGGGATATTTGCACGGAGGCACATACGTTCACGTGGGGGGAGGGTGGCGTACGCAAGCAAAGGCGCACCCGAGCCGTCTCAAATTGAATTCCACTTTTTCGGCAAGGCGAGCGAGCTCCTCTTCAGATCCACGTTCCCCATCAGGGTCGTCCCCGTTCCAGGCGTTGCCCAGAATTCCGTGAAAGGTACCAGGCACGCCGCCATAGAACAAACTACACCGAGGTACCCGACAGGGATGTTGATGTAGAGCAGGGACCACCAAGCGTTTTGAAACTCGGAGCTATAGTACTTCTCGGGTACTGATTAATACAATGCTAACAGTTACCAGTGTGTAAAAAAAAAAAAAAAAAAGAAAATGCAAAAAATTGCTCAAATGACCTTGAATTTTACAAACCCCAATCCAAATCAAGTTGGGACATTGTGTAAAATGTAAATAAAAACAATATCATGATTTGCAAATTCTTTTCCACCAATGTTCAATTGAATACAATCCAAAAACAGGAGATTTAATGTTCAAACTGATTTTTTTTTTTTTTTTTGGGCAAATATTCTCTCATCTTGAATTTGATGCCTGCAACACGTCCCCCCCCCCCCCCCCCCAAAAAAATGCTGGGACAGGGGCAGCAAAAGACAAGAATGCTGAAAAAAAAACATTCCGCAGGTGAACATTTTCATTGGAAACAGGTGAGTGACATGATCGCTAAAAAGGAGCGTCCCCAAAAGGCTCAGTTGTTCACAAGTAAGCGCGGGGCCAGTGTCACCATGTTGTCAACAATAGCCCAGTTCAACAACGTTTCTCAACGTACAACTGCGAGAAGTTGGACGCCGCATAATATCAAAAGATTCAGAGAATCTGGAGAAATCGCTGCATGTAAGCGGCGA
Organism: Phyllopteryx taeniolatus; assembly: GCF_024500385.1. NCBI lineage: Eukaryota > Metazoa > Chordata > Actinopteri > Syngnathiformes > Syngnathidae > Phyllopteryx > Phyllopteryx taeniolatus. The sequence continues at coordinate 32,705,154 of NC_084504.1, read as the reverse complement.
GGCCGAAAACCAACATTGAATGCTCGTGACCTTCGACTCCTCAGGCGCCACTGCATTAAGCAAGTTTTGGCGCAAAATATGCTGCCATCCAAGCAGCGTCTTTTTCAGGGACACAATGCCAAGGCACATTTAACGCACGTTACAACAGCAGCAGACATGTTGGTGACAATGATCGCGAGCTTTGCTAGTTCATCCACAGTTCTACCATAAATTAGAAATATAGATGAGTATTGTTGTCAAATGAAACGTGTTTACTTTATACCAGACTGCATTTGTATGGCTTGGCAGCGGCTGAGACTCGTTGCTTAAAACCTGGAAATGCAGTGTTGCCGTTCAGCTGAGTTGAGTGGGTTAGCAACCACAACGTGGGCAGGTTTTTTTTTTCTTTGACTTTTTTCCCCCCTAACGGGCAGGTATTTGAATATTATTGAACAAAACTCTCACAACGACAGTGATTTCAAATTATGCAATGAATCGACTCATTGTGAACTGCTAGGGGGGGGAATGCTGATGGGAGGGGACCTTTTATGTAAAACTGGCCTTCATAGACTGAGACATTTTGTGTTCAGTTCATGTTTGAGGTTTGGATCGTTATTGAAGGACATTCTTATGTTTTGGGGGTTGGTTTGTCGTTTGAAAAAAGATTGACATCAAAAAGAAAGGTAGTTGGAGAAAGATAAATAGGAGACGGAGAGAGAAAAATTCATGCTATCCATTTAAATGCAAAACAACAAACACTAGTCTTTTATGGCAAATTCGATTTTTCGTGTAAGCAAAATTGAAGTTTGTTGTCAATGATCAACTGTAACGCTACATTTCTGCAGAGAAGGGAAACATGCACATGGCAGTGATTTTTCAGGAAATATTGAGTTGGGCCCGCGACGTTGTCCCAATTTTGAATTTGAGTTTGACACCCCTGCTGTAAACTGCAGTCTAATGGCCCCCGCGTTTCCAGCAAATCCTGGCGTGAACGTCGAGAAGGAGAGGATGAAGAGGGCGGAAGAGGACGACGGGGGTGACGAGGAATGCGGGGGGCAGCGGGGGCCTCCAAGTAGGCCAATAAATAATGGCCCCGCCCCTTCAGATGATCGGCCCCCGCGTGGGGGGCCGGAGGACCACGGCGCACAATACACCTCTCGTACGGGACCCTCACCCGCCTCCTGGTTCTATGTGTTGCACATTCAGCTTTCAACATGTACGTGCGTTTGTTTTGGGGGTGGGGACTCCGTGGCAAAGACTTGGAAGAGGGCTGAGGAAGATGTGTGGAAAGGCTAGATCCGATCGCCTTTTAATTTCTAGCCTTGCCCCTTCGGCACAGATCCGAAAACAACTTTATATTCACTCATGTCATAAGATGGTGGTTTCAATGTGACCCACTTTGGCTAGAAGAGGACAAATACAAATTCATTCAACAACAGCTCTGCCTGAAAGACTCTTTTAAGGATTTTGATGTCTCAAATGTCAGCTGCAACATGTTAGCCTGCATGACTGCTACACTTGCCTGAACTCTTCTCTCTGCATTGTGTAAGACAACTTTGCAAGGAATTCTACTGCTATTAAGGCTTTTGTTGGGAATGCCACAAATGATGTCACAGGGTTCTTTGTGACCGGTGCATTATATTCAAATGTGCTTCTAATACTTTGAATCGCATATAAATGGGATAGCTAATAGTTGTATCCTATTCATGACAGTTAAAAAAAATACATCTAGAACAAAAATGAGTCACTCTACTTAGCTGTCAACACTCTGCAGCATGTTAATGGGTGACGGCACCAAATGAGGCACCGTATTGTCACCTCAAGTACGTCGCCACACAACAATAAGCACAGGCTTGCCAAGATTTCTTTTCATGTGTGGGGTCGCTTAAACTTAAAATTGAAGGAGAACGAGGAGAGAGAGAGGGAAAAAAAAAAGCAAGCCACTGCCCACCTCTGCGATACATAAATTGTGCCAAAATGTTCCTAAAAAAAAAAATCCTCCACAGTACGCTAGTGTTTATTAAAAATACTTTTATCAAATGTTATTCATACAGCAATGACATTTGACTTTGTCAGTGTTTCTTTCTAAGCCGATGTCCGCTTCGGATGACTTTCCTTGGCTCCAAGTATTTAACAGCTGCCAGTCTGAATCCGAACTGGTTCCATGAAAAAGGCAAACGTCACTTGAGCGACCAACTGTTGACTTGTGCGTTTACATTTTGCACAGCATTTGTTTTAGCAATTCGAAAAATCGATATGACTACAGTGTCACTCACACGGTCATTGACAGTGTCTCGGGCGGAACTTCGTACGTCTGCCAAAAATCCGAACCTGCAGGTAGTTGTGGCCACGGCAGCTTGTTAACGGAGATGATATGATGGTGACTTTCGCGTCTGCCAAAATTCTTAAGTGAAGGCAGCAGCTACAAATGACTACCAGATGCTTTCGGCTGTGTGCCAGAACACAGAGATACTGTACAAAAGGAACCGTCCCGGATTGCAGGTACAATACGTGATGACGATCTCACGAACCGTGTTCACAATCTCAGTCTCTGTTCGGCTGTGACAGTGTGTGGTCTTCCTCCACGGTGTGGTTCTCTTTGGCAGCAACTGAAGCGGCGGAGCTTCGCTTGGACCCTGTGGCCGGTTTCCCTCATGCTCAAAGCGTGGTTGAGCACATGGTCTACCACAGTGGCCCGAATCTCATTAGAGATGACTTTTCTCTTTTCTCCTCCTCCTCCTCCTCCTCCTCCTCTGGTTGTCTCTTCAAAGTTATCCATTTGTTGACCAATTAAAGCTGAGGCTCAAGGTCTTTTTGACGCTGCAGTCCTGATTGCAAATTGCTCAACGGATCTGAAGGTTTAGTCATTGGGCTGTGTGTGTTGTAGGGTGACGCTTTGACATTTTACTTGAGACGTGTGCAAAAATTGAACCTTGTGTGTAGGGTTTTCACAAAAAGGTCATGTGTAAGTGACATCGCAGCGTGAAGTAGTGCCAAACTGGGACGAGCGATTGGTCCAGAAGAAGATCCAGAGCTACGTTCAAGCAACTACACGGTCTCAAACACGACCATGCAGAGGCGCCATCTTGCAAGAAACATCCGTTTCCCCTCACAGGTGCGACACCCCTGCCATCATGTCAAAGCCAAAAGGTAAGCTGAGCTGCGACGAGTTTTGTTGGTTGCAAAAATGAGCATGCGCCAAGAGCGTACGTAGGCTTTTCCAATAAACTGCGCTTATTAGATTGCTGAGTGAAGTTGCTAACGTGGTGGCCCTTTTATGCCGCAACAGTTTTAACTGCGTCACAGTGGAGGTTTGAAGCTTCCGCTGTGGTTTCTTAGCATTATAATTGGAGTTGATTGAGAATCAGAGCCGAACAGAACAACGTTTCTAGAGGGGAGAGGGAAACAAAAGACAAAACACTAATTGCAAACAAGATGAGAAAAGTAATTCATTACATGATCTACAACAATGAAACATGAAATATGAGTGTCGCATGGGGGCTGTCGTGCTGCATCCTGTGAGGGAAGGACAGGACAAGCGAGGACAGGACAAGGACAGGACAGGAAGCATGCGGGACCAGGGTCGTGAACCCGGCTGGGATTGACTGTCAATTATAAAAGCCTACGGGACGAGCGTATGGGCCCCTTTACACTCCCGTGTCCGCATTGCATCACGTGACCGGCGCATTGCGTCGCTTGACACGCACACGGCAAAAACTGCTGCTGCGGCGATCATCTCTCGTGATTGGTCCGTTTTAGTCACATGCCGTGATGATGTAATCAGCGTTCCTCCCGGTTCCACACAGCACCTACGCCGCCGCCTTCTCGATGGATTTTGCAGCATAATTAAACGTGTCCATTTGTTCTAGCAGACTCTGTTCCACGGTCGCCATTGTTGTTGCTTTGTTCCTTGTTACGGAAAGGAAAGGAAAAACGGCCACAAAATGCAGAGGAAACTCCACCCTGTGGCGTCCTAGCCAATACCAGCCGTAGCGACGCCCCCGAATTGGAGGAGAACTGCAGCACGCGTGGGTTGCGCTCGAGTATAATGGCAAACTGCGTCCGGGACAGCCGCAGTGACGTCAGCGCGGTCGCCGTCCACGCGAGTATAAAGAAGCCTTATGAGTGAGGGGACTGACAGACGTGTCCTGTAATTGCTGTGCCCGCACCGCAGAGACCGAGGACCCCACCCATTCAAACGAGGGGTGCTCCAGCACCCACGGAACACGGGCGAGTCACCATCACACCACCAATACTCCCGGGGAGGTCACCGAGATCGGGAAGGTGTGAAGAAAGTCCCGCCCTCACAGACGCCAGAACTGCAAACACAAGAACAAGAGAGAAGATCCCCACCCCATGCATGTGTCCTCTCCTGGCGGCCGGGTTTTGTTCAGTGGTATGGATCGGAAACTGTTGGTCGACGGAGAGGAGGGGTGCGGGGGGGGGGGACACTATTTGTCGAGGGTGCGGGGAGGCGGCAGCTTCCCCGCTACAAAAATCCTAAATAATATGTTTAGCTTTTGACATTCCAGCTTTAAAATGAAGCTGGTTGGGTCGTGTGTACGCAGTCAAGGGCCAGCAGCTTTGTGTTCAGTAAATGAAAACCGCAGCTGCGCTTGTTGATCACATCTCATCTGTGTCAAATTTGACATGGTCATCCATTTGCCCACTTGCCTGGCAGCTCCCTCCTCATTCTTCTTCTACCAGTATACGGTTGACCTCTGCCAAGAGCTAAAATCCACGAAAATGACTTTCATAATTACCATGATTTTTTTTGTCCCTGAAACAAAACAAACAAAAAAAAAAACAAGCACGGGATTGGGAAAAATGCCATAAATAAATGAGGGGGGGGGGGGGTGTCTGCAGAAAACAGGCATAGTTTCCCCCCCAAAAATCTGCCAACAGGTGAATCCCGAATGCGTGGGGGGGGGGGGGGGGGGGGGGGGGGTCGACAGTACTCGCCATCTCTGCTTTCTCCAACTTCGTCTCCAAAACATCGAACATCGGCCGACCCTCTGATGAGCTCATTTCTAATCCTCTCCAACATCTTGATTTGCTCGGCTTCCTGCTGTCTCTAATGCGTCCATCATGGCCGGCCTCACCGCTGTCCTCTGAACTTTGCCCTTCATCCTAGCAGAGACTCTTCTGTCACCTTCCGCCACCAGTTCCAACCTGCTTGGACACATTTCTCCACACTCACCATTGACCCCAAGTCCTCCACCCTCACCATCTCTTCCCCCTCACCCATTTATGTATTCATGTATATTCTGTCTGTCTTGGGCTAATCATTCATATTCTTTCGAGCACACGACTTCACCTTTCTAAATGCTCTCCGACGACTCCTTGTTCTCACTGCAAATCACAATGTCATCTGTGAACATCATGGTTCATAAGGGATTCTCGTCGAAGCTCATCGGTCAGCCTATCCGTCACCATTGCAAACAGGAAGGGGCTCGGAGCTGATCCCTGATGCACTCCCACCTCTACGCTAAACTCCTCTGTCACACCCGACGACGGCCACTTCAGTGACTAAGTGATATGACAGAAAAATGATCATGATTTGTTTTCATATCATTTGATCCCTATTAATTTGAAAATTAAACCATTCATACTGAAAATATTGTTTTATTAAAATGAAATAAAAAAAAAAAAAATGAAAAGATGAACAGAAAAATCTTTTAAATCTTTACCCAACGGTACAAAATGTAGGCAAATAACTAATGGTGACGTAGTTTACAGTCTTGACAGCGTTTTTACAGGCATGAAAGATCCAAAATGAAAATGAATCTACCTTAAAATGTATCCAGAAACACTACAACCTTTAAGTTATGAAGCAACATATACTTGCAAACGTGCATCATCTTTAACAATATAACAATACTGATGACATAGTTTTTGCTGACAACAAGAGAGGAGAGAAGAAAGAGCGGGGAGTCAAGAGGTTCATGTCACCTTTCTGCCAGATTTTGCATTTGGAGGCAGCAAATGCCCCACTTTGAAAGCATGCCAGCCAAGCTGCCAAGTGGACACGTTTGAAGAAGCAACATTTTCTACAAGATGGCTTCACAAGACTCACTTGATTGACATGGGGCTGCTGAAACCTCTTCAAAACTCCAATAAAACACCGCACAGCCGTGCAACTTTCCGCACCTTCATGTCAACTATTTTCTCCGTATTTACGCTGCACGTTTGTATTACTCGACCGCCCCTGCTACTGAAATATACTTCCAAATGTTCCCTTTGCGTGGGAAAATGAGAGCGGCCGAGTGCGTGTCGGACAAATGCATCTATTGATTGGCTCTCAACAGACAACGCGATAGACCAGAGCGACTGCTCAAATTCAATGATCATTACGTTTCCGCGACGATCTCCACGGACAGCATGATTTATTGCACAATGTGTGAGGAAAAGGTGAACAATAGATCCAGTTTCACTTTCCACTCGCTGCACGGAAATGTACTTGAAAGCGTCTCAATTGTGAGAAGGCATCCCTGCGGTGCCCTCGCTCGCATTCCCGTGGCCTTAAGGAGCAGCTGCTGCTTCACATCCAGCAGCGGCCTCGCACATTACTTCGGCGTGGTTCATTTCCACGATGGAAAACGCAGATGAAGTTTGGATGTGTATATTTCTCCATTCACAATGGTTCTGTGCAGTGTGCATTTGTAAAAGGAGAAACACAAAAGGACAAAATGTGTCACAGTGCAGATGCTCGAAGCATTTACACCCCCTCATTCTTTATACATTTTTTTTTTTCCTATCCTCATCTGCAATTATTACATGCTGCCTCCCTGCAAAGCCTTTTTTTTTTTTTTTTTTTTTTTTAAAACAACCACTAATATTGTAATGCAAGGTAATGTTTTTCCAGCTTTGGTTCGTGCGTTTTTTTTAGGCAGAATTAAATGTAGCCCTTTCCCATTTCAACCCAAACAGCTTTGATTTGAGAGCGGGCAAACGCACATTTTGAAACTGTCGTCAATGCATCCGAACTCGCACCCGTTGCAGACGCAGACATTTTAATCTGATGAAATGAGCACAATTCAGAATGTAAACTCCAACCAACTTAAAGCGAGAGGTGGGTGTACATCCTGGACGCTAAAAAACGATTTTGGAGAGTGGTAAATATAACCCATGAAAATCATCTAATCTACTTGATTATTGAGGGCCTCAATCATTGACTCTAAAAACTCCATCAGGCCAACGATTTATGTTTCCGGCTTTGGGAGCCATACTATCAGCAACACAAGCTCATTAAACACAGAGCCTTCCAACCCTGTGATTTGCACCAAACGAGGGAGGGGTGTCACAGGTGGCTGCCGTGGCAACCCCGCAGCCTAAGTGGCCTGTGTCGGCTTTCTCTTGAGCCTTGTTGCCAGCTGAGTGGCGGACCATTACGACTATGACCATGTTGTCACATATCTGTCGGGCCAATTATAGACCACTCGTGCACTCGCTGCTGTCGTCGTCGTCTCGCCACGCTGCACTGTTGTTGACCAATACTGGCCACTCACGCTCCAATTGCACACCGATTGAAGAGTATCTGCAACATTCGCACAATCGACATTGTCCCAGATTATCACGCTACTCGTCACTTTAAACTTGCATCCACTCCTTGAAGTCTCGGCGCCCTTTGCACAATGCTCATTGCACCGGACTATTGCGAGATTAGTCATTCAGTGCTAGAGGACACTGCACCTTTTTTGCACAATTGTCAACAATTTTTTAATTGTACCGGCATTACCAGCTAACTAGCAACTCATTGATGCTCAGTGACTGTTTTTCTCAATGTCTTTATTTCTCAAAAGTGCTCTGTCAATTGACTGTCTGTGGTCGTATTAGACCGGCTGCAAATTCCGTGTGTGTTTTTTTTTGGACGTACTTGGCAAAATAAAGATGAGCCTGACAAGCACCAGCAGGCTGCAGTCATGCCACTCGCTCCCAATTCCTACCTGGCTGAATCCAAAACCCCCTCATCCTCCATCGTGCATCTGACTTGCTGGTCTCGTCCATCTGTTGCTAAGGCAACAGGCTCCTCGTTTTCCTGTCAACACATGTAATGAAAACCAATCCTGTTTTCAGGGGTGGCGATGGGAAAAGCACAGTAACTAAAACACAGCCACCATCTGACTCCCACGATGATAGTTTTCACGCTGCCTTAAAAAAAAAAAAATCCTCCTCAGGGTTCAACAGCTCACACAAGGGGAAAAGGACTAAAAGGGGACAGTCAAAAACTTCACGTCGTTTAATGAAGAAACCGCTTGGCTTCCCTAAAATCCCAAATATTGGGACTATCGTAATATTTTCCGCGGTGGAAGTTGGGCCAGATGTCTGAGGCCGAGACAAGTCACAATTACAAACGCGGCGACACTCAAAAAATAAAACTACATTTAAATGGAAATCAATTGTAAACAAGACTTCCTCAAATACTATACACATCTTTTGGACTTTTTGAACTATTTCCCTTAAGTTTGAAATGCTTTGCCTTTATAAATTGCAAATAAAATGAATCATCTTCGGAAATGGATACATTTGCAAATAGCAACTTAAAAAAACAGTTTCATACCTCAAAGAGTTAACTCGGTGCTAATCAGCAGTTCAGACAGCAGCGAAGAATCAGTTTAAAATGCAAACAGCAGGGTCCATCCTCTGGAACACCGTTCCCTTTAAAACCATGAAATCCACGAGCCATAAAAGCAACACTACATCACTGTGACGCAATGCTAACCTAGCTTCAGCATGCAACACACAAAGTCAAAGCTATGCTATCGAGGCACATAAACGGGTATGTTCAGCTAACAAACACGCATCCCGTTTGCAATGACAACACTTTGCGAGGCACGCACTCCTTCACCTTGACAAGCTCACAAACGAGGTCATTATCAGGACCAAGGTGAGTCCAGCTTGCCACGACGCCTTCTGTTTTGTCCTTCATGTTCGGTGCCTCTTTGTTGCACATTAACCTGATTAGGTTCACCTGTGACCTGCTCGCTCCTCTTTGTCCCGCCCCTAACGGAGAGGAGGTACACGATTGGCTGTCATGGCAACCAATGAAAATAAAGCAACACAATGACCGAGATTGGCCTGAACAATAGTGCCGAGCAGATCAATCCAAATATCGATCGTATCGATACCAAGTCGGTATCTGTATCAGATCAAAAATAGGGCGATGAGATCGATAGCGTAGTTTTGGTTTCGCTCTTGTACGCACTGCTGCGGTTTCGTCAAACCGGCGACAGCCGCTTCTGTCTCGCTTTGCCCCCCCTTTCCCCCCACTTGTGTTTCCATGTTGTGGCGTCACGTGACTTAGCGGTGCAAACAAACAAACAAACAAACAAGCCGCCGGCTCAGGTTTGCCCGCCCGCCGGCACATGAATTCATAGAGACACGGAGGATGAGGAGCGCCATGTGGCCATTATTTTCAGGCCCAAAATGACAACGGCAAGTTGTGCAATTTGTAAAAAGACAAAGATACAGTGGTAACACCACAAATTTATATAAGTACATGAAATTATGCAAGAGAAAACACAGAACGAAAAGCATATTTATGCCTTTTAACCAGTTATGAATATCAAATTGTCTTGATACTTTTGGTTTTATATTTGAACTTTTGTCATGCTCACTGATTTTCTTCGTAAAGTAATCTGAACTGAAATAACATCTGGAAGTGTTAGGCAAGGCTTCAGATAATCTTCAAATGGCTTTTTCCTTCCCAACGCGAACGGGAAGCCCGTTATTAGCCGAATTAGACCATCAGCGGGAGTCCCGCGCTCACTTGTGTTGGCTGTCTTGTTTGTGGTTTTACTGTTGTCGTGTTGTGTTTTTCTTTACAGTGAGCGACGAGCATCTATGGAGAGGAAAACGCTTAACGTCGATAAATCCCAAATATCGGGGTGATCGTTCTGACATTTTTGGAAGTTCAAGTGACCGTAGTGACATTTTGGCGATTGATATTCAGTGAAATGAAGCTATTTTATGCTTCCGTGACGCGTTTTACTGTTCCCGTAATTGACACACTCAGCATCCATGCAAGATGCTTTCAATGGAAATCTCAAATGACTTTTGGTTGCTAGAGTTGAGGCTGTAGTTCGTATTTTGTACTGTCCTGTAAAGTTAGCACATCTGCCTCACAGTTCTGAGGTCTCGGGTTCAAATCCGGCCTCCGATGTGTGGAGTTTGCATGTTCTCCCCGTGCCTGCGTGGCTTTTCTCTGGGTATTCTGGTTTGCTCCCACATTCCAGAAACATGCATGGTGGGTAACCGACCACTCTAAATTGTCCGTAGGTGTGACTGTGAGCGCGAATTGTTGTTTCTGTGTGCCCTACGAGTGGCCCGAAGTCAGCTGAGATAGGGGCCAGTACAAATGCGGTTGGGAAAATGGATGGATGCATGGAGGGTGAGGTTTACTATCAGGTTAAGAGAACTTTCCCCCCCCCCCATCGTTTCTGTGGGCTTTCCAACACGCATGCACAACCACGCCGAGTGGGAGGTGTGATGGCAGCGACATGCTGATTGGTCCACTATTGGGCATCGCACCACCACAGCTCGAATCCCCCGATCTCTGCCAGCTGTTCGGCTCGACAGCTTGAATAAATGAGCTCTTCTCCATGTTGCTTTACATCCAAATCATTAACCGCACACGTCATGTGTTCGATTTTTTCCACACATGTTCACAACTTGTCACTGTAATACAATATTCATAATACAGCAGTGTAAAGCGCACAGGTATGACATCTGTGTGCATTTTACACTGTCTGGCCCCAACAAAAATAATAATTAAAAACCCACCTGCATTTAACTAAATGTTTTTATGGATAATTAAAGCAGTGATTAATATGTAGCGGCACGATGGACGACTGGTTAGAGCCTCTGCCTCACAGTTCTGAGGTGCGGGGTTCAATCCCCGTCCCCGCCTGCGTGGAGTTTGCATGTTCTCCCCGTGCCTGCGTGGGTTTCCTCCCACATCCCAAAAAATTGCATGGTAGGTTCATTGACAACTCTAAATTGCCCGTAGGTGTGAATGGTTGTTTGTTTGCTTGTGCCCTGCGATTGGCTGGCGACCAGCTCAGGGTGTAACCCCGCCTCCTGCCCGATGATAGCTGGGATAGGCTCCGGCACGCCCGCGACCCGCATGAGGAGAAGCGCGACAGAAAATGGATGAATGGTTAATATGTTAAGCTGGCAACTTCAGTTAGTAGTTTAACCCACTTTTTTATGACCATGCACAAAGAACTATTCTATGATGGTGGAAAACATGTACATGTCTCTCCAAAGGGTCATATTGTATGAAGGAAGGAAAAACTATGCAGATGGCTGAAACGACTCAAATGTGCTGAAGAACTGTCCAAGGCGTTCTAACCTGAATCGCTGTGAGTCATCGTGTTTTCCAGGAAGCCGTGTGATTGGCAAACAACCAGTAGTGAAAGTTACATTTTCTCCCACACCATGTCAGGAGAGCTGACATGAAGAAAAATTGTGATAAATAGCTGCATAGACCCAAGACCCCCCCTAAAACAAACAAACAAAAAACAAAACAAATGGGGGCGAAAAAAAGGACTTGGGGTTGATTCCATTGGTCAGGTGAAGCACAAACTCTCTACCTCAAAATCCATTTTTATTTTGTACCTGCTCAAACTGGCCGGTCATAAAACCTTCATTACAAAAGGCCAGGTTATATCACATGACCTTTCACACCCCAAATTGTGTTTGCGTGCACCAAGCGAGCCGCTGCCAAGCCGTACGAGGGTCAGTCATTGACTGCGGTTTGGTCACGATTGTCCAGTTGCCTGGTTCGGCTTTAAGCGGTGAGCTCGGGCTCATTTGCATGAGACCCCTCCACCACCCCCTCAAAAGTGGCTAATTCCAGCACGCCAAGAAATATGGGGAGTCAATTTTGTTTTTCACTCTTCAGGTATTTGGACAAAAGCATATAACAGACTGAAGGGTTTCAAATGTATTTTATTTTTGTTGTCATCCTTATAATAATGCCAATCGAAAAGTCAATTAAAAGTAAGCGTTTTGTCTTTTGTCTTGCATTTGTAAATTCGGAGTTGCAGTGTGACAACGAAATCCGGCAGGGCAAACAGAGACTCCCTGTACCGCGCTACCAAATGCAACCGCTCCCATTTGGACGATCTTCTGTGCTCCTTCATTTGATTGAAGTTTCCCTCGACTCTATGGAAGTGATGGCCACCCCTGGCGCTAGCAGGTAGCGGCAACTTGCACCAAACCGGTCAGTCTGCCATGGCAGCCAATCACAGTCAGCTACACGCCCCTAAGAATTTGTTGATGACGCAATCATTGTCGGAGTGTTGGAGAGCCATGCAGGCAAGACGGAACAACTGTACCCTGTGAACCCTAACCCTCCGCTTTCCGTCCACGACTTCTGCCACATCAAGTTTGCCTGCTCCTCTGACTGTTTGCCCAACTTTTTGTTTCCGACCTCGAGTTCTGCCTTAGCGCGTTTGTTTTCCGGTCCCCGGGGTTGTTGGGCATTGTGCGACAAAGACAAGAAAGTGCGACTTTCCCTGTTTTGCTCTGTGTGAATGAAGACAACAATGAAGTGTGAGCATTCCTGACCTGCTATTGGTGGATCACGGAGCATTACGTGACTTTGACCCAAGACAAATTCCCAATCTTCAAGGCCTCCGAGTCTGAATCCTGGCTTTGAAGGGACATGTCACAGTTCACCTTAAAACCATTATTTGTCTTTTCCAACTATTTCGGTTGGTTGGTGTGCTACATTGGGGGTCCAACACCATCATCGCCTTATGCCCTCATTCACGTACACACGGCACCCCATATTGACAGAAAAAAAAACGGAATTGTTGACATTTTTGCAGATTTATTGAAAAAGAAAAACTGAAATATCACACAGCCATAAGTATTCAGACCCTTTGGTGTTGCACTCATATATTGAACTCGGGTGCTGTCCATTTCTTCTAATCATCCTTGGTTAGATGGTTCTACACTTTCATTGGAGTCCAGCTGTGTTTGATGATACTGTTTGGACTTGATTAGGAAAGCAACACACCTGTCTATCTTGAGAAGACATTACAGCTCACAGTGCATGTCAGAGCAATTGAGAATCGTGAGGTCAAAGGAACTGCTGAAGAGCTCAGAGACAGAATTGTGGCAAGGCACAGATCTGGCCAAGGTTACAAAACAAAAAACACTTAAGGTTCCTAAGAGCACAATGGCCTCCATAATCCTGAAATGGAAGACGTTTGGGATGACCAGAACCCTTCCTAGAGGTGGCAGTCCGGCCGTCCACCAACGTTCACCATCCAACCTGACAGAACTAGAGAGGATCTGCAAGGAGGAATGGCAGAGGATCCTCAAATCCAGGTGTGAAAAACTTGTTGCATCATTCCCAAAAAAGACTCATGGCTGTATTAGGTCAAAAGGGCACTTCGACTAAATACTCAGCAAAGGGTCTGAATACTTATGGCTGTGTCATATTGCAGTTTTTCTTTTTTAATCAATCTGCAAAAATGTCAACAATTCCGTTTTTTCTGTCAATATGGGATGCTGTGTGTACATTAATGAAGGAAAACAAATGAACTTAAATGATTTTAGCAAATGGCTGCAATATAACACTGTGAAAAATTTAAGGGGGTCTGAATACTTTCCGTACCCACTATATATAGATGGTTTTTAAAATTGCGCTGTAATACAAGGTGAATTAAGTTCCCACTTAAGGCCCATGACTAAGCATCAAATGCATAACCCGCCACTTATAAATAGTGGCACCTGTATGGCACTCTGCACATCGGCCGCTCCTGCTTTTGAGGCTCAACGAGTTGAGATTTACTGTTTGAATGCTTTTTGTTCGACTTTTGAGGTCATGAAGGTAATAATGAACATGACATAACGCAATGTTTCATGTAAGGACAAGCGATTCCGTAGATCTGTAGAAAAGTAGCTCAGACTAGAGGAACCAGCTTTGTGTCTGTATGTGGGCCTCCTCTTCCAGCTCACCTCCCACGTCTCAGTTCCGTTTAGTGGGGAGTGTGACCCGGATACTGAGTGCAAGCGCACAGAAGTGGGGGTTGCGTGCTGAAGAGCAGATGGGGAAATTTCAGTGAGCTGGAAAATCCACATCACTGGATGATGGCCTTCCTGGCAGAGCGGGGATGAAGCTGGTACAGCAGCTCCCTCGAGTGGAGATCTTAAAAGTCACATGATCATGTTTCCATTGCCGCTTTTGTGGGGTTGGTGTAGCAAATTTGGCTCATACTTGTTTCCGTCCTACAAACCCCTTCCTTCACTGTATGTTTCCCAACTGTGGGGGGGGGGGGGAGCCAAAGCCGTAAGCGATTTTCCTGCATTTTGGTTTTCATCCCCATCAAGCAAGATCGCGCTCGCAGCTACAGCCGGTGCAAAAACTCACAAGACTTCCTGGCACTTAACAATGGATTTAATGGAAAACCAATAATTAAAAAAAGATGTTTGTGTATAAAAACAAAGCACTTTATTACAATTAGGCTGGAAAAAAAAATGAAAACACAACTACTTTACAAGTACAAATGTTTTTTTTCCACAGATATTTACATTTTCTTTGACAATAAAAAAAAAAAAATAAGGAAACCCAAAGTACTAACATGTTTACAGTGTATTTCTTGGGGGGGGGGGGGGGGGGGGAGAGAAAAAAAAAAAAAGACTAAAAGGAACGTGCACTACTCTCCATTCAGTATCTAAACACGACAAAGGAATTTGACATGCAAGGGACTATTGAAGAATACACATATTGGCCGGCTCCAAATCAATACGCGTCAGGTTGAAGGCCAGGCGATGACTGAGTTGTGTTAAGAGTGGAACTTGAGGGGTTCATTTTTAGTAGGGGTATTTGATCTTTTGGGATTTAAACATTCAACAAATGAACAAAGGAGTTGGACTTCCTGACAAATTGAGATTTCGACATTGGAACACTTCTGCTGACCGACGGGATTCTTTGTGTACGGACTGTTGTTACTGGCGGTGGGCTCAGAAGACCACTCGAGTACCATCCGCTGTGGGAACTGCAGGAACACACTTTGATTGAATTCACCCCCCTAACTGTTGCCCCCGCTGGGCTTGGCGGGGGGTTTGGCTCGTATGCCACCCTGGCGGGCTTGACCTTTGGTGGGCTGCTGGGACTGAACGGGCTGCGGCGCGGTGGCCTCCTGCTGGGCGGGGCTGCGGGGGGGCGGCGTCTGGATCTGCGGCGAGGCGGCCGCGGCGACCACCTGCTGCTGGATCAGTTTCTGCTGAACCACCTGCGCTGCGGCGGCGCCAGCCGGAATCATCTGCACCTGGGCGGGAGCCGACGTGGTCAGCGTCACGGTCTGAGGCTGCGTTTGGATCTGAGGCGGACGAGGGGAGAAAAGCACGTTTACGCTGCACTCAGCAGCTGCTTGTGCTTCGACACAACGCAAACCTCAGCACGAAGCGAGACGCTCGATGACTTCTTCAGTTCGATCGAGGCCGCTTATGGCCTGTACTCGTTTAAACACGCAACAAACCACACACGCACGCAGACTCACTCCAACAGAATCGTTCTAACTTACACAGTTCGGCCCGGACCATACATAAGGACTTTTCAAATGTTAAAAGATTTTTTTATCTGTGACAAACAGTTTTGGTCAAATTGTGTGTGGTGTCCTCCAATAATTGGAATGCAGAACACCACACACAAACATTCTGTTCCGCCGTTGATCTCGAAATCTCAAGTGAGCATATGTGAGCTGACAAAACCGAAGAAGAAGAAACACTCTGGACTTTGCGCCGATGTTTCCCAAAAGTTCCCGAAGGTTGCCAGAGCCGCGAGCCTTGAAAAATTGTGATGTCATCAAAAAAAAATTTAAACTTGGCTTTGGAAAACACTTTTATACGGGAAAAACAACATTGGCTCACACGTTTGTTTTTATTCACGGTCGTTTCCTTTTGTTGAGTCGGGACGCTTCCTGATTGGCTATAATCTGTTCCGCGTCACTATTCGGGAGAAGTTGGCTCATCCCCCACACACGAAGACTTTTGCTGGTAAATATTGAACACGTTCAGTATTTAAGATATTTAAGTAAAGGACTTTCCTAAAAAGAAGAGATCAGTGCCAACAAGATACAAGTGAAATTTTGTAGCTGTATTTTGTGTTGTAGTATTCTACGCTATTTATTTATGCACTTAGAGCTGTCATGTTAATCTTCAGTTTCTCAACAGTTCTAAAAGACAAATTGACTTACTCTAAAGCACACGCACATGCACGCAGCCTCACTGGGGCGCAATGCTGAATGAAGGCGGTACCTGCTGTGGTGACGAGACAATTTGTTGAATGTTAGCCACAGTGGGCTGCTGCTGTTGCACTATTTGTGGGAGCTTCGCCACCTGCTCAAAACAATAACAAAAATAGTCAAAGGTGAGAAACAAAAACTGCACATTCTTCAGACATGCAAGACAAGTACCTGGATTTGCTGAGGTCCTGTGGGTTTCTGGGTCTGGGCAATGGATGTGGTAAAGAACTGGGGCTTGATCCCGGCTTGAAGTTGGGTGGTGGTCGTGTAGGTCACCTTCTGCTGCTGCTGAGTGGGCTGGGCACCCTGTACCGTAACCTGTTGCGCACCAATCCAAGGAAACATATCCTAAGTCTACACCAGTGATTTCCAACCTTTGCGGAGCCAAAGCACATATTTTACAATTGAAAAATCTCACGGCACACCAACAAACAAAAATGTCACAAAAAGTGTATACATCAATTACTGTATGTACGTCCTGCCATCTAATAGAAGAGCATACATTTGTTCTGTCTGTCACTATGCCTCACTGGCATAAATAGATGAACAAAGATACATGATTTCTTCTAAATACATTGTTTTAATTACGAAAAATTTTATAACTTCCCACGTCACACCTGAAGAGCACTCACGGCACACTAATGTGCCCCGGCACACTGGGTGAGAATCACTGCCCTGTTCAAATGCCAGGTTTTTGTGACAAACAAAAATTAAACCAAGATAAATCTGAATAATTAAAAAAAAAAATATATATATATATATATATATATATATATATATATATTTTTTTACACCATTCATGAGACCTCTACCCTATGCAAATAAATTGCATAAATGTAAAGAAAAAAACTGAATTTCTTCAGAGAGCGGAAATAAAAAAACAATGGCGATAATGTGGTTGCAGAAGTGTGCACACCCTCATATAACTAGGGCCGTACTGTAGCTGTGTTCAGAATTGACCAATCACATTCAAACTCATGCTAAAAGGGAGTCATCACACACCTCGGCCTGTCACGATACATTTTTAGGATGATATATTGTCCAGGAAAATATCACGATAAACGATAATGTTGTTTTTTAGGCAGCTGATACAATGATAGTTGAGCATATTATTATTATTATAATCAAGCACATCCTTTTTAAGAACAATTTGCTTTTAATTCAAGAATATTTAATATTTGCATTGAAACAAAGAGCAACAATAACTGTCGTAAATGAACAATATCAATAAAACAGACTCAGGCTCTTCACAAAAATTGCACTTAAAAAATACTAAACATTTGGCACAGAGGTACCTTAACAACTGCCAATCAAATTTCCAGTTTTTTAAAGTACCAACAAGAATTTGGTAATCGTAACAACAAAAACACTATCCCGTTCATATTTGCACTATTGTGCAAAAAGAACACCTTAATTGGAAGTTGTCATTTTATTCCCAAATGAAGGAATTGAGTGGGATCGTTATTAGGGTTGGGAATTTCTGGCATAAGGCTGATTTGATACATATCTAGATACACAGGTAGCGATTCGATTAAAAAAATATCTTCACGGGCAGAATGATTCGATATGATTCGGTTCAGTATGGGAGTGATACGATTCTCGATTCGATGCAGAAAAAAATGTGAGTTAACATTTGCACATGCGTTAATCATAAAAAACCTTGACTTGACTTAATCCAATTCTATAAAATGGCATTTGTCTAACCCTATTTTAAAACGTAAACGACCACTTTAACTCTGAGCATTGTTGCTTTATCACCTTTTATTGTCATGGACGTGCATGCATTCACACGAAATTTGTTCTCTGCATTTTACCCATCACAGTGAACACATACACGTTAGTGGACCACACCGGAGGAGGGGGCATCGGAATCAGATGCCCCAGCCACCTCATCTGGCTCCTCTCGATGCGGAGGAGCAGCGGCTCTACTCCGAGATCCTCCCGGATGACCGAGCTTCTCACTCGTTCTCTAAGGGAGAGCCCGGACACCTTGCGGAGGAAGCTCATTTCGGCCGCTTGTATCCGGGGATCTCGTTCTTGCGGGTCACGACCCACAGCTCGTGACCATAAGTGAGGGTAGGAACGTAGATAGACCGGAAAATCAAGAGCTTCGCTTTTCGGCTTAGCTCCTTCTTCAGTACAACGGACTGATACAAAGTCGGCATCACTGCAGACGCTGCAGCGATGCGCCTGTCGATCTCCCGTTCCATTCTTCCCTCACTTGAGAACAAGACCCCACGATACTTGAACTCCTCCACTTGGGGCAGGATCTCATCTCCGACCCGGAGAGGGCACGCCACCCTTTTCCGACCTAGGAGCATGGTCTCAGATTTGGAGGTGCCGATTCTCATCCCAGCCGCTTCACATTCGGTTTATTGTTATGGTTTAAAATATAACCCTATTGGTTATATTTGAAATGCAGTGTGAGGTTGGTTGTGTTGCCATTTTCTGTAGCCGTTTTCTCTGTGCAAATGCGAGATACCGGCTCGTTGGTATAAGTGGTCTCCCCACATTGATTTGGCTTAAACCCAAAGTGTTCCCACACGGCCGCTGTGGCATTTGGCTTTGGAATTAATTCCATTTAAGGCCGAGTATGCAGACTGTAACGCTTCTTTTCTTTTACTTGCTGCAACGGTGTGCACACGGTGTCTCTGTGTGTTTGTGTGCGTGCGAGAGAGGGAAAGAGTCCCGCCTCGCACAACGCCGAGCAAGCTGACCCACAGGAGAATGAATGCAGCAGCAAATGTTGATGACGCATGTCAACAAGCACACATGTAAACAAACACGCATGTAAACGACAATTTATCAAATCTGAAAAAAAATTTCGCACAAATGCATGACTGCTCATCACAGAACAAATACAAATCATAAGTCAGGCAGATTGATTCAGTGTCGCTTGGTAGATGCAGACCTTGTTTACCTTCTGCTGCGCTGTGGCCTGTCCTTGTTGTGGCTGTCCCGCCTTCTGCTGGGCCGCCTGCTGTTGCTGCTTCTTCATCTGAAGCAGCTGCTGCACCTGCATCTGTGGGAAGGACGGCGTCAGCACAGGACCACCTGGAGGAGGAGAGACGGTAGGCTTCAGAAGCTGGGGGGACTGATTGTAAGCACGACAAGAGTGTCCGAAACTTAGAAAGCATTTTGGTAATATACCCGTTTTCTGGGCCTGGCCAATTGCCACGCTGATACCAGCTACGGTGACCGGCAGCGTGGTGACACCGGCAGATGACACCACAGCTGGCACGGAGACAACGGGAGGTTTGGTGAGGGTCATCTGGGCTGTCTGGCCTGCCTGGGTCTGAATCTGACCCTGGGCGGGCACTCGGGTCTGCAACAACGAAGAGAATGTGTCACGTCAATGTGTGCCAGCGTGTCATTTAGGCTAGTATGCTTGCTCTCTCACACACACGCACGCGCGCACGAGCCTCATATGAACCTGCTTTGAATACAGTTGTTTATGCACCATGCATTGATGACTGATGTACAAAGTGTGCTGTTCACGAACAGTCTTGGCATCCACGTAGAACGCTCAGTTTGTACTTTTACCTCACACAGTGTAACATCCCGTATTTCAAATACTAGTCCTTTTGTTTTTTTGCTCTAAATAAACACTTATACACTTATGGCCTCTTTATACTCCCGCGTTCGCGCAGCCGACAACGCCCGCATTGCATCCCGTGACCGACGCATTGGCCTGCGGGGCCCCTCTGCGTCACTTGACGCGCACACAGCAAAACTTTTGCTGCGTGTAGAGTGCCGCGGAGATCATCTCTCATGATTGGTCCATTTTAGTCACATGCTGTGATGACGTACTCACCGTTCCTCTCGGTTCCACATACCACCTACGCCACCGCCTTCTTGATCGATTTTGCAGCATAATTAAACGTATCATTAAGTCATCTAGGTCCATTTGTTCAAGCAGTCAGTGTTCCACGGTTGCCATTGTTGTTGCTTTGTTCCTTGTTACGGAAAAGAAAGGAAAAACGGCTACCAGAAATGGCCAAAAAATGCAGAAGAAACTCCACCCTGTGGCGTCCTAGCCAATACCAGCCGTAGAGACAGCCCCGACTTGGAGAACTGCAGTACATTTTCAAAACTGCACGCGTAGGTTGCACTAGAGTATAAAGGCAAACTGCGTGCGGGATACCCACAGTGACGTCAGCGCAGTCGCCGCCCGTGCGAGTATAAAGAAGCCTTTAGCATTGCTCCTAACAAATTTGAAAACGCAAGTGTCGTATTGCTGTTGAAAAAAGGAGAAGGAAATAATAGCTTAATAGGTTTCTGATATCACTGCGCGTTTTGGCAGTTCAACAGGAAGCAGTTTGGCGACGTTAGCATGGACGCGTGGGCTTTGTAGTATTAACAAAGAGGCAACAAAGGATGAATTTATTGCTATACTGTATTTACTTTTAACTAAACCAATAAAAACAAGGTAAACATAACTTGGTTCTGGTCATGGAACTGATTAATTGTATTTCCATTCCTTTTAAAATCACTTATTAATTAGGGAAAGGTTGACTTCTGCTTATATTTATTTGTATCACAGTTAAGAAATGTAAACTGCACAGTTAGTAAACATTTTATGATTGCAACTGTTTGGACTCAGAATGAATTATGCGGACCAAATTGGGGGTGTATTTTGTGCGTCGAATAATAAACAGTTACCAGTCTGGCCACCTGTAGGTTGGCCACTGTGGTGCCCGTCAAAACAGATCCTGGTCTTGGCGCCGCCACCGCTGCTAGCTGAGGACTTGCTTGAGCCGCCTGGGTCGCCTGCACTTGCGCCTGCTGGGCTCCTGCAGCCTGTTGGCCCTGAGCTGCGGCTGCTGCCACAGCTGCAGCGACCTGCTGCTGCTGCTGCTGCAGCTTATGTTTGTGCATCTTTAAGAAGAAGACCACGACTTTATTGATCCCGCAGCCGGGAAATTTCACTGGTTACAGCAGTAAGCATGACTATACAATGTTATGAAATGCATAAGTAATAAAATAAAACACGTGAGAGCGGTCCATCAGGTTACGTGATTTGTTTTTGTCAAAATGTTTTATTTTTTACCTGGGGTTTATTTACAGCTTTGATCTGAGGAGAAGCAGCCTGCTGCTGCTGTTGAAGCTGTTGTTGCCGAAGCATCTGCAGGTGGGCCGGGGTGAGGCCCTTACCTTGTGCAAGCTGCATACCTGTAGCTTGGCAGAGTACAGCACGTTCAGATCAGTGAAACAGTACAGAATATTTGAAAGTAGGGCTGGGCAATATGCTCTTAAGATACAATTCCAAAAAAATATTCCCCTAAAAAAATTCAAATTTCCTACTTTAAAAATGGTTTGTTTTGAAACACTATTTGGAAAACAAAAATAAATGCATCAAAGCAAGCAGCCGGGGTGACTTGTCGCGCAGCCCGTGGCCGCTCACAGCACATCGTCACCGGGCGCGAGAGTGCCGATGACCCGCTGAAGACGACCGAGGTGGGAGGAGCATATCAATGCGCGTTCAGTGTGTATAAATAAGCCTGCGCTCAAAGGACATGGCGTCGCTATGAATGCTTGGCCGCAGCTTCTACACTAGCAGATAGGGTTGGGCATGGTTTGAATTTGAGCAATTCCTTACTTCGATGCCAGTTCCAAATGATTCTCGATTCCGATTCTTTTAGGGGGCTGGGTCAAAAAGGTTTGCACCAAATTATGAACGTCCATTTTCTTAGCACCCCGCACCATAGACTAAAATGAACATTTGACTCTGAGTTCTTTATAACCAGTATCAATATCAAACCTATGAACTAAAAGGCGATGTGTGTGGAACTAAACCAATTTACTTCATATTCATTAATGAATGTTTCAGCTAAAATAGTTATTTGGGACTGTTTTATCATGTCAAATGGTTTATATGTGCAAGCTTTAAGATGACTTCCTGTTTTAAGCTTGTAGCCTTTTATTTTGAAGGGTACACACCGAAACTCAGAATTTTGACATGAAAAGTAACTTCACACGGCACCATTGATTTATTTCTTTTAATGGATGGTACCAAATGCTATAAAACGCTGACTCCTTTCCCGATTTTCACTGACGAGCCACAAGGTTAGAATGTGTGATACAACGTTTATGTGAATTTTGTCCCAATTCATTGTGATGTAGAGTTGCTACGGTGATTTTTTTAGCTCAATGTTAAGCTTTTTTTTTGTTTTCTGTCATCGGCGCTTACGTTGGTTTGAAGACAAAAATAAACGCTAAAAACCATCAGTGCAAAAGTGCAACCCACCGTTTACCTTGTTAGCTGTCTCAATGTTGGCATAGACAGAGAATTGACTTCACGGAAGCTCTGCGCGGTGTATGCCGAGGCTCAGAGCGCGTCAAGACGCTACACGTCGTGAAAGCCTCCTTTGCACAATATAATTTTATTCCAAGTGTTGCACTGAGGCGACTGGTCATTAATTTTAAAGTTAAACACTTTTGTTCGCTGCCATTGAGCACAAGCATGTCTTGGTGCACATTCTTCGCTGGTTTTCGCCACTTCTTCTTCGTAGTGGGCGGACTGTAGGCATCGAAACTGGGAACCGAAATGTAAAAATGTGAACGATTCCGGGAGAACCGGAACGTTAGTCCCGGTTCCAATCGGTTTGCGAATCTCGATGCCCAACCCTACACTAGAAGATCCCGTGATGTGGACCAATCAGCTGTTTTCCGTATTTAAATTGGGGAAGGTGAGCCATCCAATCAGAGCAAAGCTAATTTACATGTCGCATAACAATGAGGAATCTGACCGTCTCAAATGCCAGGCATAAAAGACCAACTAGAATGGCTTAAAAAGGACATTTTGGGCATTTCCAACCAAAATTATCATGCAAACCCGATAAATGGACATCGAAGATTCTCAAAATTAAATTTCAAAAAACTGATGGAAGGGGACACTGAATCCATTCATCACCTGGTGTTACTTGAGTGACAAGTGGGCGAGTCTGAGCTTGGACTGGGCTCAGAGTGGTTGAAGCTGCAGCAGATGCAGTTACCGGGGTAACTGCTCGAACACCCTGCCCTGTAGCTATGGCAACTACCTCAGCAGGGGCAGCAGCAGTAATGGCTCTCTGTTGCGCATGGACCACCTGTGCTCCGGCAGCAGGACCACCAGGCTGGTACAACACCAGACACAGCACATGTTAGGATATCTTTTTCTACAAGGTGACATTTGTGTCAGCATCATGACTCACAGACAGGGTGCCTGGTATGACTGGAGATGACAGGCGTTTGTTGGCCTGGAAGGGACTTGGAGGCACTCCAGCAACTGTGTTCACAATCACATTCCCACCAACAGCGGCTGCAAGACCAGACCAAGGGAAAGAAATCAACTACAGTGAAGGCAGATGTTCCTTAAAAGCGAAACATGCATCTACACACCAGCCTGGATGGTTGTGCCCGCTGTAGCGTTTTTGATCGCCCCAGCCTGAAAAAGACAACAGGTATGTACAGACAGCTGCACGTTTTGGATCTTCCCATA